>NW_026512652.1:0-139145 GCF_027579735.1 Bombina bombina
ATGAAAGATAGGTGGAAAACTAAATATGATTCCAGGATCACAAAGTGTCAGTCATATGAGCATAACATATTCGAGTCATACAAAATAGGGGACATAGGAGCCAGAGTCTTCCAGTCTATATATGTATAAGCGACAGACGCCATGAAAGTGCTAAAGAAAATATCAACGCATTCTCTGGAGCTTCCAGGAATAACTCTGTCCTGGAGATGAAAAAGCAGGTCTCTTAGTGACCAGGGCACATCGACCCCAATGTCCGGGTGAGAATAGACAGTGCCTACTGGCTGAAGGCAAAAGGACTCCCATTCTGGGCAAGCACCGGTAAGACTCTGTACCCCAAAAGCACGTACAGGGCTCAGCAAAGGCAAAACATCAGGCTTCCACATCAAGCCCCAAGGGAGTGCCGCAAGTGGAGGAGCCGGGTCACTGTTATGGCAAGTGATCCGCTCGCTGCTGTCAGGACACATGTTGTGCGACTCCATCGCTGTGAGAGAAGGTTGGAGCTCAGTAAACCAGAGGACCTCAGTGTTCGGTAGAGCCTGCTCTGGTAGTGTAACTTTGCTCAATGCAGGATTTGTGCAGCCATTGAAGAGCGGGTTGTAGCAGCCATTGTTATTTATGATAGGCAGTGAAGGCTGGTGTTGTTGTGGCGATATCCTCGGCAGGCCTTCCAGTGGTAACGTTATCTGCGTATCTCCAGGCCTTTTGCTAATCCGTATGTTGCAAGCCCATCCTCTTGATGGCGTTTCTAAGGATTCTAGTATTTCAGAAAAATAGCGTTCCATCTTACAGTTCAAACTCTGCAGCATGGCAGACAATATCTCATAGTCTTCCCCCATTTGAAGGATAATCACAGGGTTCTTCTTGTAGAGACTGAGACTGGCAATGTTAGTAGCAGGCCCACTAATTCTGCCGCACACAGCTCAAAGGCTCCCTTCTAAAGGAGTAGCTAAGTATTGAATTAGCTGGATAATTCTTATAACAATGATCCCTTAGTTATTGATCAATTAGTGGTGATAAAAAAAAAAGAGATAAATGGAACTATTGCTAAAAATAAGGATATTTATCATTCAAGGCCTAGGAGCTAAAGAGATATACTTCTGCAAGCTTTGGCTGTTGGCTCCGCCCCCCCTTGGGGATTAGTTTTAATCGAAAATAAGCCTATCTGAAGTCCTCAAGTAATCTCTGGACTCTTCACATGGAGCTGCATGAAGCTGTCTGTAAAATCAACTGCGCAACTGAGGCGCGAATTTCAGGCCTCCTCCCTCTTCACTCTGGGGATGTGGGGCCTTCCCAAGCCAAAATAGGTGTCTAAATAGATGCCATGCAGAATAAACCCCCAAAAAAGTGTTTCAAATGTAATATAAACTTGTATAAATATCAGATTTTTGTAAAAAAATAATCGATTGCCCCTTAACAGTGTCCACCAGTGTTTGAGCCCTTTCAAAT
Source organism: Bombina bombina (assembly GCF_027579735.1). Classification (NCBI taxonomy): domain Eukaryota; kingdom Metazoa; phylum Chordata; class Amphibia; order Anura; family Bombinatoridae; genus Bombina; species Bombina bombina. The sequence continues at coordinate 1,447 of NW_026512652.1, forward strand.
AAGCCTTTCTTCTATACTAAGTCTCAGAATATGGCTTACCTTTCCCACATGGGGATTCTTGTCAGTCTTCTAGCATTACTAAGTCTTGACTAGAAAAAATGACTGAAACATACCTCAAAGCAGTGATGTGCAGTCACTAGAGGCAGGTGAGGCAGTGCTTCACCTTTCATATGGGCAAAAATATATATTTTTTTATTGGCTTTAAAAAAAAAAATTGTAAATTTTTTTCCCCAGCATTTTTTTCACAGCTAGATGTTGTGCAATGGAGAGGCACAAGCAGGTCTGCCCACCATTACACAACATGCTGCGCCATCTACTGGAAGACAGTGGTTAAGATCATTGCATGGCCCATAAGTGCTTTATTTGAGGCAGTCCTATTAGGGCTGAACCAATCCAGCGAGAGGCATTAGTAAGTGGAACATAGGGTTGGGGCTGGATGTTAAATCATATAAAACAAAACAAAAACGGAAAAAACAACTTTCATATATTTTGTTGCTGTCCTGTGAACCTGCTAGCTTTGCTAAAGTGAAAAAGAGAGTTCTGTTCTTCCCCTCTAAGTGCAGTGGAATGTGCCACTGTCACTTCCTGAATCCTTACAGAGCAGGAAGAGAGAGGCACAGAGAGCAATGTTTCTGTTCAGCCACATCTTATTGAAGTAAGATTTTACTGTAAGGGATTCTGTTAGTGAAAATGATAATTTAATGAATGTGGTTTAGTGTTTTTTACTCTTTTACAGCAGGGTCGTTTTGTATTTTGTTTACTCAAACTTTACACCCACTAACTTAGCAGCTTGCCTCTGTACTTCACACTAAATTATAGACTAATTTTCTGAACTCTCTGTAGCTCTGCTGTTTTATTACTTTAAAATGCAGTGGTCCCCCCCTTGTGTGTGTCTCTCTCTCTCTATCCATCTCTCTCCTTATGTGTTGTTCTCCCCCATGGTCTCTTTTTCTCTCTCTGTCTCTCTTCCTCCCCCTCTGACTCTCATCCCTTATGTAATGAAATAATCTATAAGCATAATTTGCAGCATTAAAGTAAAAAGTATGTTTAAAAATATTTTAATGGGCATGGATTTCTAGATCTCATAATCAGAGCAAGCATTGTGTTATCTGGCAAGAGTTTCTGTTACAATCCTTTTAGACTAAAATCAGATGTTTACTAAGTTGACCAGTTTTCCAAGACACCATTTAAAGGGACATGAAACCCATATGAAACCCATATGCAAAATTTAAATAACTTTCCAATTTACATCTAATATCTAATTTTCTTCATTCTTTTGATGTCCTTTGTTGAAAATCATATCTAAATATGCTCAGTAGCTGCTGATTGGTGGCTGCACTTAGATACCTCATGTGATTGGCTCACCCATGTGCATTGCTATTTCTTCAACAAAGGATATCTAAAGAATGAAGGCGTATCCTAGCCACTGCCTCACCAACCTCTGACGTCACTGCACGTCACTGCCTCAAAGCAGTTAAGCCTGCAAACTGTTCCCCCCAACTGAAGTTTTCTGATGCTCAACAGTCCTGTGTGGGAACAGCAGTGGATTTTAGTTACAACATGCTAAAATCATTTTCCTCTCAGCAGAAATCTTCATCACTTTCTGCCACAGAGTAAATAGTACAAACCGGCACTATTTTAAAATAACAAACTTTTGATTGAAGAAATAAAAACTACAAATCTAAAACCACATTCACTTTACCCTCCCGTGGAGATGCTACTTGTTAGAGCGGCAAAGAGAATGACTGGGGGGGGGCGGAGCCTGAGGGGGAGCTATATGGACAGCTCTGCTGTGTGCTCTCTTTGCCACTTCCTGTAGGGAATGAGAATATCCCACAAGTAAGGATGAATCCGTGGACTGGATACACCATGTAAGAGAAATGACTGCTCAGTGAAAAATATACGTTAGGGTCAAAGGCGGGACCAAAGGTAAAACTTTGGGGAGGGTTATTGTGTGACCTACCCCACCCCCGAACACACCTGTGTCCAGTCACCTTTAGGTTGTCCAGTATTTTTGTGGAGGGCAGCTGGCAACCCATGTACAGCTGACCCTAGTGCAGTGAGACAAATAAAGCAGAGTGCAGGAGCACACACTGATAACATTCTGGGCCAGATTACAAGTGGCGTATTACTTCACGCTTTCGCTCAAGCATGCTCAAGCACAAACACCAGCATAAGTAAACTTTTAATGAGCCATTTCCGCATTCTATAGAACCCGAAGTGCACATATCTATAGCCCAGTATAAAGATGTAGAGCTACACCTACCATCACCTGTAAAGGATTAAAGTGATTAAAATAGGAAAATAGAATTGCAGGCTCAGGTGAAAAAAAAATAATAACATAGTGAGTAGTAATCATGCTATTATAGTTATGCCCAGTGGTTTAATATCCCTTTAAAGGAACACTAAGTGCATTTCATTTACCTCCCTCTAATTATGGGTGCCTCCATGTTGGAACCTACGTTATACTGCAGGTATGTGAAGGAGAGTTGCATTGGAATGCAACTGAAGTTACATTTCAACATGGTGGCACCCATAATTAGAGGGAGGCATAACATTACCTCAATACTATGCTTATAAAATGTATCTAGCTTTCTTATGTCCCTTTAAAAACCTTGTAAAAAACAGAATTTATGTTTACCTGATAAATTACTTTCTCCAACGGTGTGTCCGGTCCACGGCGTCATCCTTACTTGTGGGATATTCTCTTCCCCAACAGGAAATGGCAAAGAGCCCAGCAAAGCTGGTCACATGATCCCTCCTAGGCTCCGCCTACCCCAGTCATTCGACCGACGTAAAGGAGGAATATTTGCATAGGAGAAACCATATGATACCGTGGTGACTGTAGTTAAAGAAAATAAATTATCAGACCTGATTAAAAAAACCAGGGCGGGCCGTGGACCGGACACACCGTTGGAGAAAGTAATTTATCAGGTAAACATAAATTCTGTTTTCTCCAACATAGGTGTGTCCGGTCCACGGCGTCATCCTTACTTGTGGGAACCAATACCAAAGCTTTAGGACACGGATGAAGGGAGGGAGCAAATCAGGTCACCTAAATGGAAGGCACCACGGCTTGCAAAACCTTTCTCCCAAAAATAGCCTCAGAAGAAGCAAAAGTATCAAACTTGTAAAATTTGGTAAAAGTGTGCAGTGAAGACCAAGTCGCTGCCCTACATATCTGATCAACAGAAGCCTCGTTCTTGAAGGCCCATGTGGAAGCCACAGCCCTAGTGGAATGAGCTGTGATTCTTTCAGGAGGCTGCCGTCCGGCAGTCTCATAAGCCAATCTGATGATGCTTTTAATCCAAAAAGAGAGAGAGGTAGAAGTTGCTTTTTGACCTCTCCTTTTACCAGAATAAACAACAAACAAGGAAGATGTTTGTCTAAAATCCTTTGTAGCATCTAAATAGAATTTTAGAGCGCGAACAACATCCAAATTGTGCAACAAACGTTCCTTCTTTGAAACTGGATTCGGACACAAAGAAGGCACGACTATCTCCTGGTTAATGTTTTTGTTAGAAACAACTTTCGGAAGAAAACCAGGTTTAGTACGTAAAACCACCTTATCTGCATGGAACACCAGATAAGGAGGAGAACACTGCAGAGCAGATAATTCTGAAACTCTTCTAGCAGAAGAAATTGCAACCAAAAACAAAACTTTCCAAGATAATAACTTAATATCAACGGAATGTAAGGGTTCAAACGGAACCCCCTGAAGAACTGAAAGAACTAAGTTGAGACTCCAAGGAGGAGTCAAAGGTTTGTAAACAGGCTTGATTCTAACCAGAGCCTGAACAAAGGCTTGAACATCTGGCACCGCTGCCAGCTTTTTGTGAAGTAACACCAACAAGGCAGAAATCTGTCCCTTCAAGGAACTTGCAGATAATCCTTTCTCCAATCCTTCTTGAAGAAAGGATAGAATCTTAGGAATTTTTACCTTGTCCCAAGGGAATCCTCTAGATTCACACCAACAGATATATTTTTTCCATACTTTGTGGTAAATTTTTCTAGTTACAGGCTTTCTGGCCTGAACAAGAGTATCAATAACAGAATCTGAGAACCCTCGTTTTGATAAGATCAAGCGTTCAATCTCCAAGCAGTCAGTTGGAGTGAGACCAGATTCGGATGTTCGAACGGACCTTGAACAAGAAGGTCTCGTCTCAAAGGTAGCTTCCATGGTGGAGCCGATGACATATTCACCAGATGTGCATACCAAGTCCTGCGTGGCCACGCAGGAGCTATCAAGATCACCGATGCCCTCTCCTGATTGATCCTGGCTACCAGCCTGGGGATGAGAGGAAACGGTGGGAATACATAAGCTAGTTTGAAGGTCCAAGGTGCTACTAGTGCATCTACTAGAGCCGCCTTGGGATCCCTGGATCTGGACCCGTAGCAAGGAACCTTGAAGTTCTGACGAGAGGCCATCAGATCCATGTCTGGAATGCCCCACAGTTGAGCAATTTGGGCAAAGATTTCCGGATGGAGTTCCCACTCCCCCGGATGTAATGTCTGACGACTCAGAAAATCCGCTTCCCAATTTTCCACTCCTGGGATGTGGATTGCAGACAGGTGGCAGGAGTGAGTCTCCGCCCATTGGATGATTTTGGTCACTTCTTCCATCGCCAGGGAACTGCTTGTTCCCCCCTGATGGTTGATGTACGCAACAGTCGTCATGTTGTCTGATTGAAACCGTATGAACTTGGCTTTTGCTAGCTGAGGCCAAGCCTTGAGAGCATTGAGTATCGCCCTCAGTTCCAGAATATTTATCGGTAGAAGAGATTCTTCCCGAGACCAAAGACCCTGAGCTTTCAGGGGTCCCCAGACCGCGCCCCAGCCCATCAGACTGGCGTCGGTCGTGACAATGACCCACTCTGGTCTGCGGAAGTTCATCCCAGGGACAGCCACCAACGGAGTGAATCTCTGGTCCAACATTTCATGCTGTCTTGGTAGCCGTGGCAGGCTTCTTGGCCTGCTTTCCCTTGTTCCAGCCTTGCATTGGTCTCCAGGCTGGCTTGGCTTGAGAAGTATTACCCTCTTGCTTAGAGGACGTAGCACTTGGGGCTGGTCCGTTTCTACGAAAGGGACGAAAATTAGGTTTATTTTTTGCCTTGAAAGACCTATCCTGAGGAAGGGCGTGGCCCTTACCCCCAGTGATATCCGAGATAATCTCTTTCAAGTCAGGGCCAAACAGCGTTTTCCCCTTGAAAGGAATGTTAAGCAATTTGTTCTTGGAAGAAGCATCCGCTGACCAAGATTTCAACCAAAGCGCTCTGCGCGCCACAATAGCAAACCCAGAATTCTTCGCCGCTAACCTAGCCAATTGCAAAGTGGCATCTAGGGTGAAAGAATTAGCCAATTTGAGAGCACGGATTCTGTCCATAATCTCCTCATAAGGAGGAGAATCACTAGTGATCGCCTTCTCTAGTTCATCGAACCAGAAACACGCGGCTGTAGTGACAGGGACAATGCATGAAATTGGTTGTAGAAGGTAACCTTGCTGAACAAACATCTTTTTAAGCAAACCTTCTAATTTTTTATCCATAGGATCTTTGAAAGCACAACTATCTTCTATGGGTATAGTGGTGCGTTTGTTTAAAGTAGAAACCGCCCCCTCGACCTTGGGGACTGTCTGCCATAAGTCCTTTCTGGGGTCGACCATAGGAAACAATTTTTTAAATATGGGGGGAGGGACGAAAGGTATACCGGGCCTTTCCCATTCTTTATTTACAATGTCCGCCACCCGCTTGGGTATAGGAAAAGCTTCTGGGGGCCCCGGGACCTCTAGGAACTTGTCCATTTTACATAGTTTCTCTGGGATGATCAAATTCTCACAATCATCCAGAGTGGATAACACCTCCTTAAGCAGAGCGCGGAGATGTTCCAACTTAAATTTAAATGTAATCACATCAGGTTCAGCTTGTTGAGAAATTTTCCCTGAATCTGAAATTTCTCCCTCAGACAAAACCTCCCTGGCCCCCTCAGACTGGTGTAGGGGCACTTCAGAACCAATATCATCAGCGTCCTCATGCTCTTCAGTATTTTCTAAAACAGAGCAGTCGCGCTTACGCTGATAAGTGGGCATTTTGGCTAAAATGTTTTTGATAGAATTATCCATTACAGCCGTTAATTGTTGCATAGTAAGGAGTATTGGCGCGCTAGATGTACTAGGGGCCTCCTGAGTGGGCAAGACTGGTGTAGACGAAGGAGGAGATGATGCAGTACCATGCTTACTCCCCTCACTTGAGGAATCATCTTGGGCATCATTTTCTCTAAATTTTGTGTCACATAAATCACATCTATTTAAATGAGAAGGAACCTTGGCTTCCCCACATTCAGAACACAGTCTATCTGGTAGTTCAGACATGTTAAACAGGCATAAACTTGATAACAAAGTACAAAAAACGTTTTAAAATAAAACCGTTACTGTCACTTTAAATTTTAAACTGAACACACTTTATTACTGCAATTGCGAAAAAGTATGAAGGAATTGTTCAAAATTCACCAAAATTTCACCACAGTGTCTTAAAGCCTTAAAAGTATTGCACACCAAATTTGGAAGCTTTAACCCTTAAAATAACGGAACCGGAGCCGTTTTTATCTTTAACCCCTTTACAGTCCCTGGTATCTGCTTTGCTGAGACCCAACCAAGCCCAAAGGGGAATACGATACCAAATGACGCCTTCAGAAAGTCTTTTCTATGTATCAGAGCTCCTCACACATGCGACTGCATGTCATGCTTCTCAAAAACAAGTGCGCAATACCGGCGCGAAAATGAGGCTCTGCCTATGATTAGGGAAAGCCCCTAGAGAATAAGGTGTCTAAACAGTGCCTGCCGATATTATTTTACAAAATACCCAGATTAAAATGATTCCTCAAGGCTAAATATGTGAATATATGAATCGATTTAGCCCAGAAAATGTCTACAGTCTTAAAAAGCCCTTGTGAAGCCCTTATTTACTGTCTAAATAAAAATGGCTTACCGGATCCCATAGGGAAAATGACAGCTTCCAGCATTACATCGTCTTGTTAGAATGTGTCATACCTCAAGCAGCAAAAGTCTGCTCACTGTTCCCCCAACTGAAGTTAATTCCTCTCAACAGTCCTGTGTGGAACAGCCATCGATTTTAGTAACGGTTGCTAAAATCATTTTCCTCTTACAAACAGAAATCTTCATCTCTTTTCTGTTTCAGAGTAAATAGTACATACCAGCACTATTTTAAAATAACAAACTCTTGATTGAATAATAAAAACTACAGTTAAACACTAAAAAACTCTAAGCCATCTCCGTGGAGATGTTGCCTGTACAACGGCAAAGAGAATGACTGGGGTAGGCGGAGCCTAGGAGGGATCATGTGACCAGCTTTGCTGGGCTCTTTGCCATTTCCTGTTGGGGAAGAGAATATCCCACAAGTAAGGATGACGCCGTGGACCGGACACACCTATGTTGGAGAAAGCTGTTTTTGCCAACCACTGCTATGAACTTCAATATTTTAAGGGAACATGTGTAGTGTTCCCATTACTTTGTTATTTAGTCATTTATTTTCATATGATCATTTCTGAGGACTAAATGATGCCAGTTGTATTTTGAATATGGTCAATCAGCACAGATGGTGGGCATAAGAGGTTTAGCATATGCTGAAATAAATAAAAGCAGCTTGCAAATTCTAATGTAGTCACAAAAATTATTTCCATTGACTGAAAACAGCTATAATTTTTTTGGTAGTTGTCTGTTTAGGTATCACATTTTTAACCGAAGTGCGTACATATTAGATGATATACTGAGTTTTATTTTGTTGTCATATGAATTAATAGTTAAAGTGATGGTAAATCCTAGTGTTTGTGAAATGCTAGGATTTACAATTGTAACAAATAAAGCGGATTTTCAGTTATGAAGTATAAAATACTTCATGCTGAAAGCTCCTTTATTTGTTGGAAGTGTTCACTGCGCTGAGCTCCTCAGGTAGCACACGGCAGAACACTATTTGCTTTGAGGTGACGTATCCATCTCTTAGCAAATGGGTGTGCTTTCCAACTGGCGTCAAGCCGGATATCCCGCGTGGTTTTGTCAGAATGAAAGGAACGAAAATTAGACAATTTCTGTCCCTTAGGCCTATTTTTCTTGTCCTGCGGTAGGAAGGCACCTCTCTCTCCGGTAACCGTAGAAATAATGGAGTCCAGCCCTGGACCGAATAAAATCTTCCCCTTGAAACGAAGAGAAAGGAGTCTGGATTTAGAAGTCATATCCGCAGACCAAGACTTCAACCAGAGAGCCCAGCGGGCTTGGACCGCAAAGCCAGAAGCCTTTACATTTATGCGAATAATCTGCATATTCGCGTCACAGATAAAGGAGTTAGCAATTCTCCGAGCCTTAATTCTCTCCTGAATATCCTCGAGGGGAGTCTCCACCTCAATGAGCTCAGACAGAGATTCGCACCAATAGGTAGCTGCTCCTTCTTCCTCTGAAAAGTTTCCATTTTCTTATCCATAGGCTCTCTAAAAGAGGAACTATCCTCCAGAGGTATAGTAGTACACTTTGCCAGTGTACAAATAGCGCCATCCACCTTAGGGGTGGAGCCCCATAAGTCTTATTGAGAGTCAGGGACCAGGAATAATTTTTTTAAAGTAGACAAGGGGGAAAAAGAAGTTCCTATACTTTACCATTCATTACTAATAATGGCACAGGAAAAATCAGAGGGACCTTCCTGTCTTCATAAAGCCTGTCTAATTTAGGGATCTTAGGTTCCTCAGGAAGTGTAGCCTATGGAACCTTTAAGCGTAGACAGAACCTCTTTTAATAAAAAACACAGATGCTCAATTTTAAATCTAAAGGAGGGTTCCTCCGCTGAAGGAGGTTTAGAAACTGAAGTCTCTGACTCAGAAAGTTTACCCTCTGAAGCTACAGAGGTTAACTCATCCTCGGATAGCTGGGACATAGTAGCTAAATCCGACAAATATTTAGATGACTCTAAGTCAGGAGAACTATGTTTAACCTTTCTCTTGCGTTTGTTAGAGCAAGGTAAGGCACTCAGGGCTGCAGACACCGCCGATTGTAACTGCACGGTAAAGTCTGCAGGAAAAAAGCCCCCTCCAGATGGAGGATTAGTTGACTCCTGAGAGGTAGACGGCTCAGAGGAGCTAATAGGGCGATGAGTATTAGCAGGCTTGTCTCCCTTCTTAGACTTTAGAACAGCGCTTAGGCAAATGGAACAAAATTGAGAAGGTGGGCAAACCACGGCCTCCTCAGAATATAAACAGGAATTATTAATCAGTACAGAAGGAGCGGAACCTTCTAATGTAATATCAGAGTCCTCCATAGCTAGGATATATCCACAGAAGGATAGACAAAAAGTAAACACCTTTATAATCCCAATTGCTGGGGCACTCACCACCTCCTAGACCCAGACAGCTAACAGAGAAAACATTCTCCTTAGGCGCAATGTTCGCAGTAAGATCGTAGGAAAAACAACAACGAAAAACCTGGTCACGTAGAGCATAGGACAGGACTTCCCCTGCTATGAAAAAGGTGCCAAGCTATTATGAGCTGCGCAACACACAAAAAACAAAAGTGAAACCTATTTGTTCCAAGCCAAAAGCACACAATCTATGAGCCTAAAAACTCTCACATAAAAGCAGTTATAAATAATTTTAAAAAAATTTGGGTTTCATATCCCTTTAAGCACCATAGTTTTGCAGAGGCCTCTATTAAGAATATAACGGCCAGATTACGAGTTTTGCGTTAGGAGCTGTGCGGTGCTAACGAGCAGTTTTTTCTCACTGCTCACTTACCTGCAGCGCTGGTATTACAGGTTTTTACAAACCCGGCATTAAAAGGCAAGAAGTGAGTGTAGAGCAAAATTGAGCTCCATACCGCACTCCAATACCAGCACTGCTTAAGTCAGCGGTGAGCTGGTCGTACATGCTCGTGCACAATTTCCCCATAGACATCAATGGGGAGAGCAGGCTGAGAAAAAGTCTAATACCTGCCACAAAAGCAGCGTAAATCTCAGTAAGGCAGCCCCATTGATTCCTATGGGGAAACACATTTTATGTTTACACCTAACACCCAAGCATGAACCCAAAGTATAAACACCCCTAATCTTACACTTATTAACCCCTAATCTGCACCCATGACACCTACATTATTCTTATTAAACCCTAATTTGCCGTTCCGGACATCGCCGCCACCTACATTATACTTATTAACCCCTAATCTGCTGCCCCCATCATCGCCAACACCTACATTATATTTATTAACCCCTAATCTGTAGCCCCCAATGTCGCCGCAACCTACCTACACTTATTAACCCCTAATCTGCCGCCCCCAACGTCGCCGCCACTATATTAAATTTATTAACCCCTAAACCTAAGTCTAACCCTAACCCTAACACCCCCTAACTGAAATATAATTTAAATAAATCTAAATAAAATTACTATCATTAACTACATTATTCCTATTTAAAACTAAATACTGGGGGCGTGTCTAAGTCACAGCCATGGTCGGACGGGAATTGCAGTAGCTCCTGCGGTAATCTTAATAACCCTCTAAATACCTTTTCTATACTAAGCCATCCTGCAAAGGATTCCTAAAATATCAATTGAGGAATGGATTCTAAGTGAGAAGCTACCAGTATCGCAATAAAACTCTCGATAGAAGACATATACCGACCAGACTGATTACAACGGCCTAGTTCACTGCACCACAACCCCCCCCCCCCGGCCTGACACCTAGCCGGGTAGCAGGTAACTACCCTGCTTGAGGAAATGAGTCGCAAAGCTGAAAGGCGGCTTCATGATCCCCTGACCTATATTGAGGACTTGCGTTTCCAAGATGGCGAAGCTTAAAGGAACATAAATGTCCATATGGAAACTATGATGTATTTACAGTGAACAGTGCATACGTATGTTTTAGAAGAAAAAAAAACTGGAGAGCAAAATAAAACGCCAAACTCCCTATTTTCCAGAACAACATTTTGCAGATAGTAAGTATGCTCTGTTCACTTAAAATGCATCTTAGTTTATATTATTAAAAGGATATGAGACCGAAAAGTTTCCAATTTACTTATATTATCAAATTTGCTTTGTTCCTATGATATTCTGTGTTGAGGAGATACCTAGATAAGGATCTGGAGCACTAAATATCGTAGAAGGAAAGAGTGTTGCTATCTAGTGCTCTTGTAAATGGATAACATTCTTGCAAAACTGCTGCCAATTAGTGCTCTATAAATGCATAAAAGCCTATGTTCATGCTTTTCAACAAAAGATACCAAAAGAACGAAGGCAAATTGATGTTAGACGTAAATTAGAAAGTTGTTTGTAAATTGCATGCTCTGGCTGAATCATGAAAGAAACAGTGTGGGTTTCATATCCTTTAAAGTGGTTTCCTTTTTACATCCTCTCAAGCTGCCCGAGCAATCTGTAACATTGGACCCCTAAAAAATAGTGAAAGTCAGTGTTTTCTTGTTTAGAATGAAAAGAGTCAGTTTTCAGTGAAGAATCTCACAAAAAAATGCCTAGAAATTAATATATCTAAAGGATTACAGCTATTATGTCTTGAGGGAATCCTTGATGTTCCCAGTTTTATCAAGTGGTTGTATAGAGAATATTTTTGTTTTGTTCTTGGTATCAACAGATGTGCTTATGTTCTTCATTCTTTTTTTTTTCTGAGGCACGAGTCACTGCTTATTGTTTATGTCTTGTTGTATTCAAAGTAACATTTTTCTTCAATAAAGACAATCTTTTAAATAAACAAAAATTCATAGAAACGTTTGAAACACCTTCTAATGCCATATTATTCCCTAATTAAATTTAAACTAAGGAATCTGTTAAAATGAATGCGTCCCATGCCTAGGCTCTAAGTGCATCAGATGCACGGTGCATTAGTGCGTTCCTTCAAAAGTTCAGGCTGTACTGACCCGATGCATGTAAAATGCGGTGGATCATTTCGCCAAATAATTCCAAAATGTAACAAAGAGATACACACTACTGGTACACCCAAAAATAATTTGGTGAAAATAAAAATACAAAAATGAAATAGACAGCATGGCTAGGCAGCCAAAACGTGACCGTCTAACGCATTTTGCTCCCCCTAGTGGAGCTTACTCATGAGTTGTGTTTTTAATTTTCACCAAATAATTTTTGGGGTTTTATAGCACACTTGTATTATAAATCTCTTTGTGACATTTTGAAATCTGTTAGCTGAAATGTAAGACACAAGTATTTAAATCTCACTAAAAGAAGATTCTAAACGTTATTTTGTTACTTTTAAATGAATGACCTACTTTTTTACGTACAAGTCTCACACCTGTCACTCGCTTGTGCTGTTTTTTTAGCAAAACTAGTGGATATCTGCACATCTCTGTAAAAAAAAAACAAAGTCACCAAAGAGCGTATCCTGTGAAACCAAAGCAGTCTCCCCAAAAATGGGGGGAACTCATATATTGACAAACATCTAACTAAAGGTGTCTATGCGCAAGTTGGGACATTAGGAGTTTCCCAGCTAACTCATTCCCCCGAGAACACAGCATCTTTCTCCATAAATCCAAAGGAGGATGTCACAAAATATGTTTTACTTAAAAAATTGTTTGCTTAAAATATTCCATAAAGTACAAATACACCTAATAAAAGCTCCACAATGTGTTTCTTGGTCCTGGAGCAGATAATGGCTGTTTCATCAGAGATGCAATTCTTTACATATATCTACATATACTGTCCTAAATAGCTCATTGGTTGTGTCCTTCTCAGGAGTGGCAATGCACTGCAGCTAGGTGTGAGACTTGGCATAGTTTAAATACATAATCAAAAGTGGGGAATATGTTGGGAAAAAATATTTTTACATTGTAATGTCCCTTTAAAGCAGGGGTCAAGTCCAGCGGGAACTCATGGGAACGGAGTTCCTGCACTATTTTTGCAGGGGAACTAAGTTCCCCCTAGACAGAGAACAGAATCACTTCAGTAAATACTGCTCCAGCTGTTGGGAGGAGGTGAAGCACAGTCTGTTTAGAGGGATAGTGAGATCCTCTAGTAATGGTCAGTAACACTTCATACAATACACTAAATTCAAGCCTGTCAGTGGTCCTGCTGTGTAATCACCCGCACTTTGTGGAACCTATGGTGCTTACATTTCTGTGTCGCTTGCTCTGGGGTTATTTAGCTCCCTTCAGCAGAAATAGGACAATTGCACCTTAGGTGGGTGAGACTCTGTGACAGAGAAGGAGTCTCAGGCCCAAAGGCAACCATTCAACCCTTCATTGGATTTAATTTGCTTTCATTAACTAAAGTGTGTAGATTATATACATATAAATACAGTGTGTGTGTGTTTGTATAAAACAATATTAATTGTGATGGAGGTGGAAGTCTTGGCGAGTTCCCACACTTAATTTTGTAGGACTTCACCCCTGCTTTAAAGGCATAGTAACGTTTAATATATATATATATATATATATATATATATATATATATATATATATATATATATATATATATATATATAGTACTATGCAAAAGTCTTAGGCCACCATTAGATTTGCTGTTTTAGCAAAGTTTTACTGACCATCCATATTTATTTTTTGGTCTCTTTATTAAGATACAAACAGAAAATTCAGGAAATATGTACACAAAATATAAAAAAAACACAATTTTCAGAACTAAATTGCTTCTTCAGCCAGAAGTCAGTATTTAGTGTGACCTCCCTTGGCACTAAGCACATCTTGAACTCTTATGGGGAGACTGTCCTGAAGTTTTTTGAAGTCATCTTCTGGTATATTATACCAGGCTTCTTTTAGCACTTCCCAGAGTTCTTCTTTAGATTTAGGTTGTCTTTTATTTCTATCTCTGTGCAGGTGATCCCATACTGTCTCTATTATATTCAGGTCTGGACTCTTTGGAGGCCAGTCCATGACTGTCAGCGTTTTATCAGTTATTTTACTTTCAAAATATGATTTCACTGGATTAGCAGTGTGCTTGGGATCATTATCACGCTGAAAAATAAAACCATTCCCAATCAGGCGCTTTCCAGAAGGAATAGCGTGATGAATTAAAACCTGTCTGTACTTTTCAGCATTCATGATCCCATTAATTCGGACAATATCGCCAACACTACTGGCAGAAATGCAGCCCCAAACCAAGACAGACCCTCCACAATGCTTCACTGAAGGCCGCAAGCACTCATTCTTCCATCTCTCTACCAACTCTTCTTTTCATATACTGTTGACGAATGGAACCAAAATTTTCACTCCATAATACTATTTTCTGCTGACTGTAGAAGAGTCGGCTTGGCATCCCGTAAAAGATAATGTAATTGTAATAAGCTAGAAAGCTTCACACTGTGTGGACATGACTTGCTGCAGTGTGGAAACTGGTTAGTGTTAGGACCAGTCTACTGTGGGACACATTGTAAGTGGTGACTGGCTTAGCAGAATATGATCTTATTGTGTGACTAAGATCCCATTTCATTTAAAGGCATTTTTTACAGGCAAATTTTTTTGCAGCATAAATATGTCAATATTATTGAGAGATGTTAATCCCAATTTTATTTGAACTATGTAAGTATATTTAGCAGATAGAAGTATATTTGTTTTTGCAGCTCAAATATAAGCCAATATTATTGTGAGATGTTTATCCCAATCTTATTAAAAGCTATGTAAGTATATTTGGCAGACAGAAGCATATACAAATATGCTATGAAAGAGTGGACTTAAGTGGTTGGATGTGCACCATTACTTTTTGTTGTTTTGTAATTGTTTTGGTCACTTTGGTAGCACTCTCACAATATGTGTGTTAAGATTAAACAGTCCTTTTGTGGTGTGCTTAACCAAAAACCCCTTTGTTGTATCTTTTGAATAGGGAGCTGACCAAATCCCTCCCCTTTGGTTAATGCACGCCACCCAGCCCAGGTGTGTTCCAGATAATGTAATTGTAATAAGCTAGAAAGCTTCACACTGGATGGCAAGATGGGAGACTTCCGGTGAGGGAGGAGCTGACAGACACGCTGCTTGCTGCACAGCTCCATGGTGGCTACGAGTCGCCCAACCAATACAGCGTTTACCCTCTGCTGAGACCCGCTTACCCAGCCTGGTTCTGGGAGAGAGTCGGGGAGTGAGGCTTGCGTCTGAAGCCCCAGCATTGGAACAGTCCCGCAGTTGGCGGTTTTTGCCTAGTGGTAAGGAACCACACACTCCACTCTGAAGGGGCGTAAATTGAGCACTGTGGATCTGCAAAAACTGGCGGCAACAGATTAATCGGGCCGCCGAGACAGAAGGAGCCGTAAGAGCCGGTGGATACACTATATATCTTAGCCGCTGGTAGGTCGAGGCCTCCACTGGGCGGAGGGATCCGCTAGTGGCGCTTCCTCCTCGCGGTGAAGGAGTTGAGACAGAAGTCGCTGCTATCCACCGGGCCAGGAGGTTATTGGCTGACACACAGGCGGAATACAGCTAACAGGTAGCCTTGAGATTACCCTGAGGAGGTGGAGGTCATAGTAACAGTAACTACTATATGCAAGAGGAAGACACAGCAGTATGGAGTAGCACCCATTTGAAGATCTTAACCTGCTAAAAAAGCAAGTTTATAAAACAGCTTGTTTGCAGCATTACCTGAGAAACACGGATGGGAATATAGCTGGAGTAAGCTGGCCTAACAGGTACTTTTCTATTATGCGGTTTGTAAAATCAGGGGAGGCCTTAGAGTGCTAAAAGGCCACTCACAGTATAATTGTTTTTTCATCCCACTCTCTGGACAGTATTCTGAAGGCAGTCATTTAAAATATCTGGTGGACGGTAGCTGGCTTGTTTATCTAGCTAGCAAAATCTGCAGGTTCTCTGAAGTTGTGGTTGCAGGTTGGGACACTGCAAGTATCAGATGATTTACCCTGAGAATGTTTTCTGAATATTTATGCTTTTGCAGTTTCTATTGACAGAACTTTGTTATATCCCAGGACTGATTATGTTATGCTTTGATAAAGGGATGGTTTCTTTTTTTTTCTTCTTATTTGCCTGTATGCATATACGTACATTTGTTTGAAATAATTTCTGAGATATTGCAATCAAAGATTGTTGCTATTATTTAATTCTGCGCCCTTATTAAGTAACAAATTGGGGCATTGGGTTCAAGAGGAAGGGAAGAAAGAAAAGAAAAAGGGGGAGAAGAGTAAAGGAAAGAAAGAAAAGGGGGAAAAAGAAAGAAGTAAGAAGAAAAAAAAAAAAATCTTTTGTAGAACCTTATATTCCTCATTGTCTGTAGGATAAAATATTTTGTGGTTTAGGATAAAGGCTCTGAATATTCACTTACTTAGTGCACTTATATAATAAGGGGGGGGGGAAAAAAAAAAAAGAAGGGGGGGACAAGAATACACATGGATAGGAAGGCTACCTTTGACTAGCCAGATCACTTTTTTTTTTCCTTTCACGTTTTACTTTTGTCACATTAGCTGTGTTGAATTCATAACATTTTGATATTAATATATAATTTTCACTTATTTACACTTTTTAAATGCCTATGGATAGGTATATTACTCAAGTTAAGCAAAATTCTCCTAAGATGCCGCCAAAAATAAAAGACAGGAGGAATAAGAATACAGATGTCCCTGCAGAAGGGCTGGCGGACACGTCTCTATCTACATTAGATACACAATCTTTATTGTCACAACTCTCAGATATGTTCACTCCACAGTTTGACACTATTAACAAGGAGCTTAATCATATATCTTCAGAAATTGGATCTTTGGCTAATGAAGTTAAACAATTTGCAACAAGAATGAATGAGGCGGAGAGTAGAATCTCAGATTTAGAAGATCTAGTCAACACTCATGAAAGTATAGTTATGAAACAGGATGATAAGATCGTGAATCTTCAATTGCGCCTGGAGGACCTAGAAGATCGCTCCAGGCGCAACAATATTAGAACTGTAGGCCTACCAGAAACTTCTCAGTATGAAGACCTTTTGAATTTTACATCAGTTGTGCTCCCTCAAGCGCTAGGAATTCCATCAAACCAACTTCCTTTAATAGTAGAAAGGGCGCATAGGGTAGGGCCTAGGAACTCTGGGCAAAGTAGTCATACTCGAAGTAGAATGTGCATTTTTAAGCTTTTAAGGTATCAGGATAAGATGGAGTTATTGAAATTATCTAAGAAAAATGAGTCCTTTTTATTAGATAATAACAAGCTGCTGTTATTCCAAGATTTTTCCCCAGAAACCTCTGCTAAAAGGAAACTTATGGTACCATATTGCACAAAAATAATCCAGAAAGGTTTAAAAGCATGGATATCATATCCTGCTAGGATTTCAGTCCAAGACAAGGATAGTAGGCGGATAATTAATAACTGTCAAGAAGCGCATGAATTTATAGAGGCTATACAATAAAGACATGCTCTCTCTTAAACAAACATTGAAAAGGTAACATGGATAGGGTTAATATATCCTATAAAAGAAATGGTCTAGTTAGATATGTCTATAAGAAAATGTATAGCTATATGGTTTATTTTTGTTATAAAACCTGGTTATGCTGGTCAATCACTCTATATATAATAATGAATCAGTTTAATTTGTTTTTTAATTTAGGAAGGGGTATTTTTAGTTTATGTGGTTTTTTTTGTTTTGTTTTTTGTTTTTTTCTCTCGCTTGGACTCTTCCGCTCCGGGTCGGCCCTCTTCTATCTATTGGTCTTTGGTGGTATAATGGATAGGAGCTAGATGACAACAATATCGGTTAATTTAAAAATCTTGTCCTGGAATGTGGGGGGTATTACCTCCCCCAGGAAGCGTAAACTTATTGTTAAGTATTTAGCGAAATTTAACCCAGATGTTGTTATGTTACAGGAAACACACTTAAAGGAAGCAGAATTATCTAAACTAAAATGTAAATGGATAGGTGAATTAGTAGCAGCCCCCACAGTGAAAAGAAGTTCGGGAGTAGCAATTTTACTTCATAAAAACTTAGATCATAAAATTAATAACATCCAAGTTGATTTAGAGGGTAGATACATTATCCTACATATACAATTGAATGGACGTGATTTTGTTTTGTGTAATGTTTATGGACCAAATAAATTTTCAGTAGACTTCTGGGATAATATTAAACAAAAGTTATTTCCTTTCTCAGGAGGGAATTTAATTTTAGGGGGGGATTTTAATATGTCCATCTGCCCTGAATTGGACAGACTGTCATTAAAGAATAGCAGGGAATACCAAAATAGTGCAAAATATTTTAAGAAATTTATTCATGAATTAAGGTTAGTAGATATTTGGAGGTTGAAAAATCCGGATCAACAAAATTTTACATGTGAATCAAAAGTTCATAAAACTTTTTCTAGAATAGACATAGTTTTTATCTCCAAATTATTGGCTACCTGTAGGTCAGGGGCAAGTATTGAAGATATCGTTATATCTGACCATGCGATAGTTTCAGTTACTCTGTTGACAGCATCATCTGCAAAAGGCCAGGCTCACTCATTTTTTTCCCCCCGGTTCTTAGTGAATAACCCAAGATTTATTAATTTTTTAAAACAGAAATGGAAGGATTACACAACATTTAATATCGCCCAATTTAATAAAATTGAGGTGTTTTGGGAAGCTGCGAAGGCAGTAATAAGAGGGGACATCAAGTCCTATCTTCCTATCTGGAGGAAAAAAACTTTGGCATACGAATTGCAGTTAGCTGCACAAACGAGAAATGCTTTTAGATATTATTGTATCCATAGATCTCCTCAAAATTGGGATAAGTACTGCAAGGTTAGAAGGGAGAGGGATATTTTTCTTAGGAAAAGATCACACCAGGAAGAACAGAAAATAAAATATCAATTTAAGGGCAGTTACGGTAATTCGGCTAAATTTCTTGCTACATTGGTTAAAATTAGAAAAAATAAAAACCGTATATCAGCCATTAGAGATGAGAATGCCATATATACGGATTCTGTGGATATTAATAGAATATTCTTTAATGTTTATCAGCAATTATATTCAGAAACAGAAGTGAACTCTGATAATTTTACAGATTTCTGGATGAAAGTTAAGTTACCTAGAATTATGGAGGAGGAACTTCATGCTTTAAATCGACCAATTTCAGAGGAAGAGATTTTAAAAGCGATCCAAGCAGCAAATAGTAATAAGACTCCGGGGCCAGATGGCATCCCAGTTGAATTTTACAAAATGCTAGCAGAAGAAATGAGAATTCCTCTGGGCAGCTTATTTAACTATTATTTTTTTGCTGGAAATAAAATGTCTAGCAACTTTACCGCAGCTCGTATTTCCTTAATTTTTAAAAAAGGCAAAGACCCTCTGGATCCTGGGGCATACAGACCGATATCAGTACTTAACGCAGACTATAAGCTATTGACATCTATTATAGCTGCTAGACTTATGATATCTCTAGATAAAATCATACATTTAGATCAGACAGGATTCATGAAAAATAGAAACTCGCTTAGAAATATTCGTCAAGTTACGGCGGTACTGGATTATATCTGGAACTTAGATAGGAAGGGAAGAGAATATAAAAGGTATTGCGAGGGAGCTATACTTACGGTCGATGCTGAAAAAGCATTCGATGCAGTCAAATGGAATTATCTATTTATGGCAGTGCAGAAATTCGGTTTTAGGAATCAATTTCTGCAATTTATTCGTAACCTTTATAATGCCCCTATATCTTATTTATGTGTCAATGGTATTTCATCCCCAAAGATTGAGTTGAAAAGAGGGACGCGACAGGGTTGCCCGCTGTCGCCCTTACTATTTAACCTAGCATTAGAACCATTTGCAATTCTTTTAAGGGATAGTTTAGCTGGGTTATTGATGGGGGGTCATACTTTAAAAATATTACTGTATGCAGACGATCTATTGATATTTATAGATAACGTGCATAAATCTATCCCCTTGATCGTACGGCTGTTCGATTTTTTTTCTTCCTTTTCAGGGTATAAGATTAACTATAGCAAAAGTGAATTATTGGTCTTTTCTGAATCTAGACTAAAGATACTGCCGCATCCATTTAAAATGGTTGACTGTTTTAGGTATCTGGGTATTATCTTACATAGAAACCCCGAAACTTGGTACAAGCTGAACTATGGCCCGCTACTGCAAAAAATTTAAACTGACTTGGATTTATGGTCCTCAATAATTATCTCTCTTACTGCTAGGGTCAATTTGATAAAAACAATTATTTTCCCCCGAATATTGTATTTGCTTCAAAATCTCCCTTTATTATTATCTAATAAGGATATATTAGATCTACAACGATGGCAGTCTAACTTTATCTGGGGGAAAAGGAAACCGCGTATTGCGCTTAAAAAATTAATGTTAAAACGGGAGACGGCAGGACTAGCACTGCCAGACCTAAGACTTTATAATTGGGCCTCCTTGGCTAAAATTGCCTTTGAATGGATCACAGAATTAAATCGTTTTACTTCATTAGATCTAGAGACATTTCTAGTTACACCTTTCGCACCAAAGGCTATTTTGCATTGCCCATTAAAGAAACTACCTCTTAATATCATGAAATTAAGGTCGATAAAAAACATTGTTATTGCATGGCAGAAGATATGTAACTACCTTAAGGTATCTCCAGCATTCTCTGAGTTTCTTCCCATTATAGGAAATCCTGAATTTCTGCCAGGTATTGCTCAAGGGGTTTTTAGAAACTTGGATTTATGGTCCTCAATAATTATCTCTCTTACTGCTAGGGTCAATTTGATAAAAACAATTATTTTCCCCCGAATATTGTATTTGCTTCAAAATCTCCCTTTATTATTATCTAATAAGGATATATTAGATCTACAACGATGGCAGTCTAACTTTATCTGGGGGAAAAGGAAACCGCGTATTGCGCTTAAAAAATTAATGTTAAAACGGGAGACGGCAGGACTAGCACTGCCAGACCTAAGACTTTATAATTGGGCCTCCTTGGCTAAAATTGCCTTTGAATGGATCACAGAATTAAATCGTTTTACTTCATTAGATCTAGAGACATTTCTAGTTACACCTTTCGCACCAAAGGCTATTTTGCATTGCCCATTAAAGAAACTACCTCTTAATATCATGAAATTAAGGTCGATAAAAAACATTGTTATTGCATGGCAGAAGATATGTAACTACCTTAAGGTATCTCCAGCATTCTCTGAGTTTCTTCCCATTATAGGAAATCCTGAATTTCTGCCAGGTATTGCTCAAGGGGTTTTTAGAAAGTGGGCTGAGCTTGGTCTTTCCTATGTATGTCAAATTTTTGGTCCTGACAGATTAATGACTTCGGAAGGACTATTTCAGAAGTTTAATCTTCCAAATTCAAATTTATATGCTTACTTCCAATTGCGACATTTTGTTTTTTCACAGAAATGGGATAGCAAAGCTTTATTGGATTGGTCAGATATTATGAATATCATACGTAGATTTGCGTCAGGATTTACACCAATTTCTTTAATTTATGATGTTATGTTGGCTAAGCAAGGGGATCTACATGAAAATAATCTACATAACTTCTGGAAGCGGTATTTTCCAGACCTAGAACAGAATAGGATAAAACAGAGTTTTGGGATGATAGATAAGGTATTGGTATCTACAGCATGGAAAGAATCACATATGAAACTTATAAATAATTATTATCTCTCACTGGAGAAAATGTCCAGGTTCTATCCTCTACAAAGCTTTGTTTGCTCCCGCTGTGTACTTCCTAAAGCAGATATCCTACATTTATTCTGGTCGTGTCCAAAAATACAGCAATTGTGGTTAAAGATTTGGTTTTGGTATAGTAAATATTATCAAGATTACAATAAGTATACGGCGGTGGACATATTTTTTCTTACAAGCCCTGATTATAGGTCTAAAAGGCACTCTAAAATTCTGAATATTATTATTTTAATTACAAGACATTTAATCCGGAAGAGCTGGAAAGACCATGTGGCACCCAGTTTCTCAGTATTTCTTAAGGAAATACAATACCAGATATTATATGAATCATATCATATAGTCTTTTCAACAGAAGCAAAGATAAAAATCTTTTTGCTAGACTGGCTACCTGTGGTTAAATCCTATCCACTTTCTATACAAAGACGGATCTTAGCCCCCTTTTTGAACTCCATCTCGTTTGCTGAGCTGGTTATATCCAATGTGTTTCCTACAAGTTGGCTTTCAACTGTAAGGGAAGTGGATGTATGAGGGTTACTAGAAATAAGTTTGGTATGTAATTGTATGGGAGGATGGAGGGGGTAGTCGGACCCGGACGCGGGGGGGCCCGAGTGAGAGATCCCCCCTCACGGGGAGCTTTTTTTTTTTTGTTGTTGTTGTTTTGTGAGACTATGGGTTTTCATAGTCAAGAAAATTATTATTAGGTAATTTTATAATAGAGTGTTCATTATAGTTTTTGTGTTAAGTTATTAAAAGGTAAAAAATTCCAGCAAACCATGCAGGACAATAAATTTGTTACATATTGGCGATGAATATTTTTATTTTACATCTGTTCTTTCAATGTTTGCCAAAATGCTTTCTTTTTGCCTGTACATCTCAAATTGTACTAAGCCCTGTGCGGCTTATGAGTTATATTGAATGCCTATGTATTGTTGGCTGGTTATAATAAAAAAATCTTTTTGAGAAAGCTTCACACTGTGTAGACATGACTTGCTGCAGTGTGGAAACTGGTTAGTGTTAGGACCAGTCTACTGTGGGACACCTTGTAAGTGTTGACTGGCGTAGCAGAATATGATCATATTGTGTGACTAAGATCCCATTTCATTTAAAGGCATTTTTTACAGGCAATTTTTTTTGCAGCATAAATATAAGTCAATATTATTGCGAGATGCTAATCCCAATTTTATTTGAACTATGTAAGTATATTTAGCAGATAGAAGTATATTTGTTTTTGCAGCTCAAATATAAGCCAATATTATTGCAAGATGTTTATCCCAATCTTATTAGAAGCTATGTAAGTATATTTGGCAGACAGAAGCATATACAAATATGTCATGAAAGAGTGGACTTAAGTGGTTGGATGTGCACCAATACTTTTTGTTATTTTGTAATTGTTTTGGTCACTTTGGTAGCACTCCCACAATATGTGTGTTAAGATTAAGAGACTCCCTAGGGTAGGAACAAAGAGGTGCCAAATAGGGTAATATCGTTTAGACAGACTCAATAACAGCATACAACAATGGAGCTACTCACAAGCGGAGCGGCTCTAGGGGTGCCAGAAACAGCAGACCGGGACCTATTTGTCGCCCGGCAGACAAACACTCAGCTAGACTCTCCGGGAGGTCACGAGGGGCCTTTCCACCAATCCGATGAGGAATCGCATCCACACCTTCATCCGGACGACCGAACAGCCAATCCACGGTCAGCTTTGACACACACCTTTCTCCCCAGCGATAATACCGTACTCCGTAAGCACTTGGCCGGGACAAAGCGGCAACTCACGCCAACAGCCAAAATCCACGGAGACAGGAAACAGGGCGAAATGAACTGGAAAAGGACTCCAAGGGGGTATAATTAAAACTATTTATTAAAAGTTTTAAAAGAAACAAGCAACGTGTTTCTCGGCTACACAGAGCCGTTTCATCAGGCTATAGTGATCTTGTATAGAAAAAATAAGTCCAGAAAGCTCCCATTTGAAGGTATATAAAAGTCCAAACTTTATTTAAATCCAAGAAGGTTAAAAGCAAATAGAGGTAACATCAAGGATAGGGGGAGAGAGACAAATACGTCTTACATGTTTCGGCCAAAAGCAGCCGTAATCATAGACATAAATTCGTACAGGTGTCACCCTTATTTACAAAGGTAAAATGTTCCCTATTGGTTAAAACATAACACACCCTTCCCCTTCCCTCCCTTGCAAGCAAACAAATTAACCATTTAAGCAATGCAAACATTATTCCATCATATAAATGCAAAGTGAATTAGGATTAGCTTAAAAAAAATAATATATATATATATATATATATATATATATATATATATATATATATACATTAAACAATCCTGATCAATGGACTATTATTCTTAGGGTAGGCAAACATCAGAGCATAGAATTATTGATTACTCAAATATATATAGCAATAAATTACATAAATAGTGTCAAACAAAAGGGCAGCTCAGCTTTGCTGCATTATATGTTTCCTCTTACTATTGGTCTTAACTATTAGCAAAATATATCACACTTATTAAGTATCTATATTCATATAGCTCATGAATCAATAAATTTAGTCTACCATCCATAACTTAGACTTGGTCCCTGGTAAAAGAATCAATTTACAAAAGGTCAGCAATCACACTATCCACAGTTGGGAGCTAGTGCAAAAACACCTATTCCCAAAAGTTGATAATGTCATTTTCCGAATTAAACCCATAAGGAGTTAAAGTGCACATCTTATTGATCCAATAGACTTCTTGTCTAGCAAGAATTGACCATTTATCCCCTCCCCTCGGGGGTCTACTTATGGATTCTATTGCATTCCATTCAAAGGTGCGCACATCACCCCCATGTACAAAAATGAAGTGTCTGGCTAATTCTGAACATTCAATCTTATTTTTAATATATCCCAAATGTTCACGTATCCTAGTACGAACGTCACGGCTAGTCATGCCAATATACTGTAGTTTGTGACATGTACATCCTATCAAATAAACCACAAAGGTGGTTGAACAGTTGACACATCCCTTGGTATTAAAGTTATCATTGGTAACATAGGAGGTAAAGCTAGGTCCTACTTTAATGACATCACAGGCTTTACAATTCTTCCCACATCTGTAGGTTCCATTATGCCTTAACCAAGAACTCTGATTTTGGGGGGCCCGAAGTTGACTGGGGGAAACCATATTTCCCAAGGATAAATTCCTCTTATACACAAACCTGCAACCATCACTAACAACATCTTTCAAAAGATCATCTCCATATAATATGGGAAGATACTTTTTAATGATGTTGCAGATCTGATAATATTGCATGGAATATTTGGTAATAAACAAAGGTTTATTATCATTTTGACTATTAGACTGTCTGTTAGAACCTTTGTATTTTAAGAGACTGGCTCTGTCAATTTTGATAGTATCCTCCATGGCATCATTAATGACTTGGGCCGAATACCCTCTATTCTCCAGTCTTTTACATAATGCCTGGGACTCAGAATAAAAAGTAGCATCATTTGAACTAATTCTCCTAGTTCTTAAGAACTGGCCCTTAGCGATCCCCCTAAACACATGTCTTGGATGTGAGCTTGAGGAATGCAATATGGAATTGCCTGCAATGGGTTTGCGATAGATATTGGTTTCTATCCTCTTAGTGCACATATTGAAGCTCAGTTCCACATCCAAGAAGTGTATGGTGTCAGGCCGCCACTCATAGGTAAATTGGATATCGGGAATACAAGAATTAAGATATCCTACAAAATCCCTGGCTTCCAGTTCAGAGAAGGTGCCA
Organism: Bombina bombina; assembly: GCF_027579735.1. NCBI lineage: Eukaryota > Metazoa > Chordata > Amphibia > Anura > Bombinatoridae > Bombina > Bombina bombina. Next base: position 26,836 of record NW_026512652.1, read on the forward strand.
ATGAAGATCAAATCATCAATAAATCTCTTGTAGTACAATATCTTCGCTGAGTGGGGGTTCACATGTCCTAGTAAATACTTATATTCCATCCAGCCCATAAATAAGTTCGCATATGAGGGGGCGAATTTCGCCCCCATGGCTGTGCCTTTTAACTGGACATAATGGACCCCCTCAAAGCGAAAATAATTGTGCTCTAGAAGAAATTTAGTAGCCAAGACAATAAACTCTTTGGTTTCGTCAGAATATTCAGTTAACAAATCTAGAAAGAACTTCAAAGCCTCTAGACCCAAGGAATGTGGTATTGACGTATACAGCGCAATGACATCAACTGTCAGCCATGTCATACCTTCCACCACCTGCACAGTATCCACAAGGTTAAGCATGTGAGTAGTATCTCTTAAAAAGCTGGGAAGGGACATAACCAGAGGCTGCAGGATACAGTCTATCCACTCTGATAAGTGTTCAAACAATGACCCAATTCCAGCAACAATTGGTCGTCCCTTAACTTGCTCCAAACTCTTGTGGATCTTGGGCAGGTGGTGGAATATAGGTACCACAGGATCAGGGACAAACAAAAACTCAAAAGTACTTTGATCAATAATACCCAAATACAGAGCATCATCAAGAATGGATCTCAATCTATTCTGATACAATCTAGTAGGATTACTTCTGAGTGCTTTATATGAGGAGACATCACTCAACTGACGTACAGCTTCATTCACATACATGTCCCTATCCATTACCACAATATTGCCGCCCTTGTCGGCCTGTTTGACCACTATTGACAAGTTGTTCTGTAGAGATACAATCGCTTCTCTTTCTTGTCTACTTAAATTTGAGTGATCCACAGTTGTGGTTTTGTCTAGGGCATGTAATGCTTCAATTACTCGTTTGTGAAAGCTCTCCAAAGCTTTCCCCCTAGATTGCACAGGATAGAATTTAGACTTATTTCTGAACCTAGGGGTTTGTGTATATGCCATATCTGGATCAGTGAATTGTTCCTTTTCCAGAGATTGTAGAGTAGTCAAATCACACATCTCTTTAAAATTCAAAAGTGAAAGTTTAGTGTCAACCTGTTCAGAACTATGGGTATCCTCTCTAGGTGCTCCCTCATTTGTAAAATGTCTACGCAAAGTTAAATTGCGCACAAATTTATTTAAATCTAGGATAGTTTGAAAAATATCAAATTTTCTAGTTGGACAGAACCCTAGACCAAAATTTAAGACTCTAATTTCAGTAGCACTCAGATTGTAATGAGAGATATTAATAACCAAGTCATTCTTTATTTCTTGGTTGCTCCTCTGAGGGTGTATCTGTTTGCCCCTCTTATGTTGTTGGCTATACCTGTCCCTCCTCCTCCCTTTGTTTTTAGAGCTGACCGAAAAAACTGGTTATTTGGTTTTGTACACACCTGCTGTATAAAAACCCCTCTGGACCAATCAAAATGCAGTTTTTTGACACTCCCCTATTACTCATGATCTCATATCCCTAATATACATAATAAATGTCTATATGGTTGATGTTAATTATTAACAGTTTCCAAAATACAAATATAATAATCATTATGGTTAAACGCACAGTTATCTGTAATAAGCCCATTTTCTACGGTGCACTAGCTGTTAGGGCTGCAAGACTATACCATCCTATAATTGGTAAAAAATACACAAGCATTATCACTCTGATACATGTTAGATCGGCCGTTCAAAGAAATATTATAATTTATACATTTCCAAATTATTCTGATGCATATTAAATGGACTATATGTAGAAATATTGTAATTTATAAATTTCCAATATTGAAAAACACATTTCTCTTACCATAGATATTGTTAAGTACCTAATAAAATTATTAAACATAAAAAACTTTAAACAATATATCATATTATTAAATAATATTTATACAGTTGATATCAAATACTGTTGTTATACAAAACTATGAGAACAACCTAATCACCTCTCCTACTCAACAAGCTCTCATCATCAGTTCTATACTACTAAGACTAAAGATTTTATTGGTTCCAAAAATCACACTGCTTAAAATTATTATTAAATTAATTAATGAAAAGCAGCCAATTAATTAATTAAGTTCCCTAGCATATAAGCCAGAGAAACGAGATAGAAGGCATTTCTGTCCTCGTCTATTGTGTTTTCAGAAAATTGCTGCCATGATGAATTTGCAGTATGAGATGAAATGTCAGATCTTGCAAGAACAGCAGCTACATCCTACCTGGTTCATTATCTCTAAACATATCAACAAAGGCTGCAGTTACTTCTTCCACTAAATAAATGTTTTAACACACCTGTCTGTAATATTTTAAAACAGATTTTCTTTAACTATCTATATATGACATGAAGATAATCTTAAAGCAACAATGAAAACAACATACAATGTTATCTTTATAAATGGTAGATATTTTTTAACAATATTTTTGCAATTTAATCTTGTTAATGGTTTTAGTAATAAAATGAACCCCCTTTCACCAGTGTTTAAGCTGCTCCCGAAATATATGGAACAAGTAGTTGCTGTCTAGACATTTCCCTTCACAGAATGATAACTCCGTACAGCAGCAAATGTGCGTGCCTTCAGCTTACTAACTGCCTGTGTATATCATGCAAGCATGCAATTAGAGGTAAAAGGGGCATAAAACATGTTGTAATCACAAGACTTTTGTGTAGTCTTGCAATAAATTAACATACCAGTCAAGTGTGAAAATATTCTGAATATATTAACACCTTCTTTGCTGCAACTGTTTTTTTAATGGCAAACCTCCCTCCGCTACTTGTCTTATATAGGACTAGACAATGTAAGTCACTGTCATTTAGATAAACTTGCTTTAAATTACAGGAAAGGGGCTGGGATATATAATGAAATTATATTGGAAAGTTGTTTTTTCTTTTTACTACCCATAAGTAAGCATTTTATATTATCATCTTAAAGTGTTTTATATGTCTGTAAAGGGAAATACCAAGCAGCATCTGCTATAATGCAGCATTTTTATTTCTTTAAATACATAGATAATCCCGAAGCAGCCCCTGACCTGGAGAAAGTTATGTTTAGATAATCTTATTCTTAAGTGTGTCATTTCTATTCTAAATATTACTTTTGTTAGTGTGTGTGTGTATATATATATATATATATATATATATATATATATATATATATATATATATATATATATATATATATATATATATATATATATATATATATATATATACTGTATATATATATATATATATATATATATATATATATATTGCATTAAGAAAAACCTGTATGTTCACTTCAAGGGGGCATTCATTTGTGAAAAGAAAGCACTCTAATGTGTTAAAGCATTTTATTATTGCACTAGTGAATTTAATTATATGTTTAACCCCTGGGACAACTGAGACCTAGCTGAATGCATATGGTAAGCCAATGACAAAAGGCATAGGTGTGTAGCCACCAATCACCAGATTTCTCCTAGTAGTGCACTGCTGGAATGATTGTAAACACAGGATAACAAGAGAATATAGTACATTTCAAAACAGAAGTGAATTTAAAAGTCTCCCTATCAGAACTGTCAAAGTTTATTTATGACTTTTATGTCTGTTAAATATCCCTTTAAAATTGTTAAAATGTGTTTAAGCCTCATCCTCTTGAAGAGGTTTAATCCTCCAAAAAAAACATGCTTTTAAAAATTCTGATGAAAATGTTAGTTTAACTATATATTGTAACATGATATTTAAATGCTGTCCTACATGTAATGAAAACTGCTTTAGAACAAGCCCAGGAAATAAGGGCTCTAATATGTAAATGTAATTTCCTGATTGTGTTACAGACAGGGACAGACGGGGGCCAAAAATAGGCCCGACATTTTAAGGCAGAGCAGGCTACTTCCCTACCCTTTTTGTTATTTAACCATACCCCAAAACTGACAAGTATAAGATTCTAGTTTGATTTACAAAATTTTTTTTAAAGTTTGTAACTCCCTTCTGTCACTGTATTTTATAAATTGGTGAAAAAAAGCGAAATGTAACAAAAAAAAGTATTCATGAGGGCCGTGCCTCTGTTCATTCAATAGAGCTATGAAATGGATATGTGTGTATGCTCTCCTACCAATCAGTGTGCACTACCTGTTAGTTTAAAAATAAATAGCTTTAATCTCTCCTTTTTATGCAAACAAATATATTTTAACGTTTAAATGGCGCTCTTTAATATGCTTGATGGGAATATTTTGTATTTCATTTCTCAAACAAATTGTATTTTATTAAGATTTTATGGAACAGATTACAAGTGGCACAGTATTTAGCGCTTTTGCCCGGTCATTAAAATCACCAGAAGTAAACTTTGGCAAGTGTATTATAAGTTGAAAGTCATTCTTTGCCTATCGTCACAGGAGTACTTGGAAGCCGGCTCAATCCTGGAATAAATCCAAGCAGAGCAAGAAGCCTGCCGAGACCAAGTCCGCATGAAGGGGCGGCCCCCAATCTGGCACTGGATGGTATAGGGGGCAGATTGTCGCTGTTTTCAGACGCTTGGTCCAGGGACGTGCAGGATCCAAGATACTAGGGGCTCTTCTGGCCGTTGCCAGAACCCAGGGTATAGCAGTAGCTCCCTACTTGGACGATATTCTGGTACAATCCCCATCTTTTCGTCTGGCAGAGGACCATTCGGTATCTCTTCTATCTCTTCTTCGATCTCATGGATGGAAGATAAACTTCGACAAGAGTTCTCTGATTCCAAGCACCAGGGTAGAATTCTACTATAATAGACTCTATGGGGCCTATTTATCAAAGGTCTTGCGGACCTGATCCGACAGTGCGGATCAGGTCCGCAAGACCTTGCTGAATGCGGAGAGCAATACGCTCTCCGTATTCAGCATTGCACCAGCAGCTCACAAGAGCTGCTGGTGAAACGCCGCACCCTGCAGACTCGCGGCCAATTGGCCGCCAGCAGGGAGGTGTCAATCAACCCGATCGTACTCGATCGGGTTGATTTCCGGCGATTCCTGTCCGCCTCATCAGAGCAGGCGGACAGGGTTATGGAGCAGCGGTCTTTAGAAACACGGGTCCCCAAGCTCCGTTCGGAGCTTGATAAATGGGCCCCTATATCTATGAGGATATTCTAACAGACCAGAGACGTTACAAGCTAGCTTTGGCATGTCTTGCCCTCCGGACCTCCTTAAGGCTATTTGTGGCTCAGTGTATAGAGGTAATTGGTTTCATGGTGTCCAGCATGGACATAATTCCCTTTGCCAGGTTCCGTCTCAGACCGTTACAACTGTGCATGCTGAGGCAGTGGAACAGCGATCATTCGGATCTGTCTCAAAAGATTTCCCTGGACAACCAGTCGAGAGAATCGCTCTCTTGGTGGCTCTGTCCAGATTATCTGTCCCGAGGGACATCCTTTCTAAGACCATCATGGGAGATTGTGACTATGGACGCGAGTCTATTAAGATGGGGAGCTGTTTGGGGTGCCAGGAAGGCACAAGGCCTGTGGTCTCAGGAGGAACACTCCCTCACGATCAAAATTCTGGAACTTCAAGCAATCTCCAATGCTCTGAAGGCTTGGCCTCTTCTGGGTTTGTCCCGGTTTATCAGATTCCAATCAGACAATATAACCACGGCGGCTTACATCAACCATCAGGGGGGAACGAGAAGCTCCCTAGCAATGAGGGAAATATCTCGGATTCTGGAGTGGGCGGAGGCCCACAGCTGTCCGCTGTCAATGATCCACTTTCCAGGTGTGGACAACTGGGAAGCGGATTTTCTCAGTAGACAATCTTTCCATCCGGAGATATGCAGAAGGTGGGGGACTCCGGAGATAGACCTCATGTCGTCTCGTCTCTATAGCTAGCCAGATATAGGTTGAGGTCCAGGGATCCTCATGCGGAGCTAATAGATGCATTAGCAGTGCCTTGGAGGTTCAACCTAATCTACCTTTTTCCACCGTTACCATTCCTTCCTCGTGTAGTGGCCCGCTTCAAGCAGGAACAGGCATCAGTGATACTGATTGCTCCATTGTGGCTGCAAAGGACGTGGTTCGCGGACCTGGTGGGGATGTCATCTTCTCCTCCAGGGATCTGCTGGAACAAGGTCCTTTTGTTCATCAAAATCTAGATTCTCTGAGGCTGACTGCGTGGAGATTGAATGCTTAGTCCTAGCCAAGAGAGGTTTTTCTGAGATAGTTATTGATACTCTCATTCAAGCTTGTAAGCCGGTTACTCATCACATCTATCATAAGGTGTGAAGAACCTATTTATTCTGGTGTGAAAAGCATGGATTCCCCTGGCATAAAGTTAAGGTTGCCAGGATCCTTTCGTTTCTCCAGGATGGACTGGAGAAGGGTCTTTCTGCCAGTTCCCTGAAGGGACAGATTTTGACCCTGTCTGTTTTACTGCACAAGAAGCTCTCGGAGCTTCCAGATCTACTGTCTTTTGTTAAGGCACTGATTAGGATCAAGCCCGTGTTCAGATCTAAGGCTCCTCTCTGGAGTCTGAATCTTGTTCTTAAGGTTTTGCAGCGGGCTCCGTTTGAGCCTATGCATGAAATTGACATTAAGTTGTTCTTTTTCTACCGGCTATTGCTTCTGTGCGCAGAGTATCTGAGATTGCCACCTTGCAATGTGAGCCTTCTTATCTGGTGTTTCATTCTGATAAGGCTGTCCTCCTTAAGGTCGTGTCAGACCACAACATCAATCAAGAGATTGTGGCACCTTCCTTGTGTCCTAATCTTTCTTCTTTGAAGGAACGTTTGCTTCATAATTTGGGCGTGGTTTGAGCCTTGAAGTTATATCTTCAGGCTACTAAAGATTTTAGACAAACTCCTTCCTTGTTTGTTGCCTATTCTGGGAAGTATAAGGGGCAGAGGGTCTCTGCGACTTCCTTGTCCTTTTGGTTAAGGAGTGTTATCCACTTATCTCATGAAACAGTGGGACATAAGCCTCCTCAGAGAATTACAGCTCATTCTACTAGAGCAGTGGCTTCCTCTTGGGCCTTTAAGAACGAGGCCTCTATGGATCAGATTTGTAAGGTGGCTATCTTGTCCTCCTTACACACTTTTTCTAAATTTTACAAGTTTGATGTTTTTACTTCTGCTGAAGCAGCCTTCGGGAGAAAAGTTTTGAAGGCTGCGGTGCCCTCAGATTAGGGTCCGCCTCTTTTTTTTGTCCCTCCCATTTTCATTCAGTGTCCTCTAGAGCTTGGGTATAAGTTTCTCAACAGTAAGGAATGAAGCTGTGGACTCTCCTTATATTAAGAAGGAAAACATAAATTATGCTTACCAGATAATTTAATTTCCTTCTGTATAAGGAGAGTCCACGGCCCCCGCCCGTGTTCTCCAATAAGCGGACCACTAAGTTATATTTTTCTTCTGGCACCATTTATATACCCTGATATTTCTCCTACTGTTCCTTGTTCCCTCGGCAGAATGACTGGGAGTGGGAAAAGTATTTAAGCCTTTGGCTGGGGTGTCTTTGCCTCCTCCTGGTGGCCAGGTTCAGTATTTCCCAACAGTAAGGAATGAAGCCGTGGACTTTCCTTATACATAAGGAAATAAAATTATCTGGTATCTAAAGAACATTGAACATTCAACGTCGGGCTAGCACACTTGACAAATTCGTTTTTAGTTTTTTTATGTAAATAATATATATAAAATATTAAAAATATTAATCATTTTTATAGATACTGTAAAAAAATAAATGATATACTGTATGTATATATATAAGCAACAGGTATCTCTCTAAAGATAACCTAATAGGGGGTGCTCTATTAACAGTGGTTAATAAATCAAATAAAAAACTGTTAAGTGAATATTATAACATTCAAATAAGCATTCAACTAAGCAATAGATACATATAGTCACAAAGTCTTTTAAAGGTAAAGTCCCAGTGACAAATCCAAACCAAAAAACAGAGCTGTATGGTGGATCATTCACAGGAAATAGTCGAAAGCTGCACTCTCCTCACATCAGCATGGCATGACGTCTACACAGAAAAAATTAGAAGAAAAAGAGAGGCGCTTGTGTGTACCAGTAGAAAAATAGATGACTTAATTTCACCCACAACAGGCTACTCACATTTCGGTAGAGCACTCAGACAGTGCTATCAGGTGCGGACAGGGTACTTATCAGCAACCCAGCTTGCTGAACATCCAGCGTGTAGACAGGAACACCTTGGGCTCTATTCTCCTAGAGCTGGATACGACTGCCAATACCAGTAGCTCCAAAGATCAAGGCAGGTAGTCAAGGTACACCCAGTGACTTCCAAACAGAGCAGAAACAGTCCAAATAAAGATGATTGGTGTAAGGTAGTGAGGTTTGTAGTAATGATCAGTAAAGGTTCATTCACTGACAGTAGAGGGCGGGTGCTATACATACATATGCCTTCACACACATTTACACATTCACTTTTTTAGTTAGTCCAACACTGGTTGCAGGTTGTTTCGATTCACCAATAATAAGGTTGAATTATGGCATATCCACTTCATTAAATGTTTAAGTAGCGGGAACATATATATATATATATATATATATATATATGCCGTTCTTATTGTCACATATTATGTAGCACATACGATATGGGTCTTTATATTTGGTCTTTATTTTTGGAAACAATATAGGTCCTGTTTTAAGAGTTAGTCCTCAATTTCCTAGTGTCAACATGTCACTTCTTTTCACACATCGTTATGATCACTTCTATTTTTCCCTGATTGACGCTAGAGGACATTTGTTATTATCCCATATGTTGTTACATATACAAATTCACCATCGCTGTCTGCTGTTTGCATTTTTTCACCAATAGCAGAGCAGCAATCTAATACACCTACTCGATGGCTGTATTGCTAACCAATAGTATTAGGAATACCCTCACACACCCTTCATTTATGTTTTTCTTCCGTTGCGTTATGACGTAGTTACGTAGTCACATGACTTATTGTTTGTTTTATTCCTGCATAGAGATGATCGCATCGACAGTAGGTACACTTTTATCATCTTTGTAATCACAACGTACACTAGGGCTGAATTGGTATCTATGATTTATATACACACACTTTAAGTTTAAACACTGTCCTGTGATAACTTAGATGTTTTTGTGAAATATCACATCGTTTGCTCTTACTGTCTGACATAATTCACATTTGAGCTAAGACAAGGCTTATATTCGATTATTAACAAAACATAAAATTATTTTGTATTATAGAACTATTTTGAGATTTTCAAAGTATATTTGTAAATGTGAAGTATATACTATAAACAAAGGGTTAAACTGTTGAGTATCCACCCCACAGAGGGAAACTCTCAGGTGTTTGTAATTCTTTTAATTGATTTGATTGGTAAGGTTGGTGTATATAAGAGAGCTATGATAAGTATGCTTTATATGCCTGATGAAACAGCATTACTGCTGAGAAATGCGTCGCATGTAAATAAGGAGGGTTATCTTATGCCCCACCTTATGGTTCTTGTTTTTATCATTTTTATTGTTTTAATAAATTTGAATTTTATTTAAAGTGATGGTAAACTCACTATAATGACAATGTTATTTCCTAAAGCTTTTATTACACATTTACCTTGTATACTCTTATTTCTTTACTAATCAATGCTTAAGACAGAGTAAATTACTTTTTTTATTTGCAGGATTGCCTGTCCCTGGCCGCCTCCGTGTAAAAAATACTGATTGTGAAATTTGATTGACATATGGCGCATCCAATAGCAGATGCACCATACGCCCTATGTATTTGATCTTCAGCACGCTCCCGTGCCGCTGCTTCGAGGGCTCTGAATTAGCAATGCACACTGCGCAAGTGCAGTTATCAGATGAGCCGACAGCGGCCTCATGTAAACAGACTGTTTACATGAGGCCGCTGTCGGCTCGTCTGATAACAGACGCAGCTCTCCCGCTCAGGGAGGTAGAACTAATGGTGAGTGCGGCTTGTTTAGCTTGGTGCAGGTTATGCATTGTCCGGGCATGCCTTGTGGTAGGAACAAAGCTAAGCTCATAGCGGGAATAACTGCATATCCCTCACATATAGATGTCACACACTTTGATGAGCTGTCGGCTCATCTGATAACTGCACTTGCGCAGTGTGCATTGCTAATTCAGAGCCCTCAAAGCAGCGGCACGGGAGCGTGCTGAAGATCAAATACATAGGGCGTATGGTGCATCTGCTATTGGATGCGCCATATGTCAATCAAATTTCACAATCAGTATTTTTTACACGGAGGCGGCCAGGGACAGGCAATCCTGCAAATAAAAAAGTAATTTACTCCGTCTTAAACATTGATTAGTAAAGAAATAAGAGTATACAAGGTATATTTGTAATAAAAGCTTTAGGAAATAGCATTGTCATTATAGTGAGTTTGCCATCACTTTAATACTGGTACCTTTACTGATCATTACTACAAACCTCACTACCTTACACCAATCATCTTTATTTGGACTGTTTCTGCTCTGTGTGGAAGTCCCTGGGTGTACCTTGACTACCTGCCTTGATCTTTGAAGCTACTGGTATTGGCAGTCCTATCCAGCTCTAGGAGAATATAGCCCAAGGTGTTCCTGTCTACACGCTGGATGTTCAGCAAGCTGGGTTGCTGATAAGTACCCAGCCCGCGCCTAATAGCACTGTCTGAGTGTTCTACCGAAATGTGAGTACCCTGTTGTGTTATATATATAGAAAAGAAAGTCCCCAGTGAGCCTGTGCTCCAACTACAAGTTACTGTAAGTCATTAATGAGCATATGGCTTCACTCGTGAGAGTAAGGGGCTATAGAGACAATCGGCTTACAGGCATTTCTGCATAGAGAAGCTGTATACACCATTCCTTAGGTAAGGGAAAAAACTTACTTCCAGTCACTCTCGGTGCCTTAAATCCTGTTGTCCCGTTTTACCGCACACCGCAGCACACAGGGAGGCGAGAGACACCCTTGGGTCCGGAATGTTACCTCCTTAACTCTTTAGGGAAGACGTAGAAGTCTTTCACTTATGTAAGCGTGTCCAGCACAACCTCCGTCCTAGAAAGTCCCACACGGTCTCTTGTGAATAGCGTCATATGTAGATCCGGCCCCTTACTCTACTATGTGACCACTTGAACGCTACCTATGCTGTTTGTTTCAATTTTCTTTTAATCTTGAAAATAAATTTGGACTTTTTATATGAAGATTGTAACGGCTTCCTCAAAAATCTCTTTTTTATATATATATATATATATATATATATATATATATATATATATATATATATATATATATATATATATATATATATATATATAATATCCAGCATAAACGAATCTACCCTCCAGATACAGCCACCTGCGTTTTTTGATCTGAGGAAAGGGAAGAAAGTTCCCTGAAATGTCATCTATTAAAGCTGACCTTTGTTGTTCAAATCCTGAGAGTGCAGTATATTTTCTGATTTTATATATATATATATATATATATATATATATATATATATATATATATATATATATATATATATATATATATATATATATATATATATATATATATAAAATATGGATTATTTAGAATTTTTAGTGCATCTATAATAATTATTTACATTATTAATACTTTAGATTTAATAAATACATAATGCCCGTTAATCCTCATGTTAGCGCACGAGAATTAGTGTATATATTTATTAAATACAAAATATTGAAAACTATAAATAATTAATATCTAATACATATAATAATACATATAATAATTATTAATAATTCTTATTAATATTTGATATTTAATATTTACATAGTGTTCCTTAAGATAACAAAATTCTTCATGTGCGCTACACTGAGACCGCGTTAGTCCTAAAGCGCACAACCCAAAGCGTTTTTTATATTCCAATGTTCTTTGCATAGAATTTTTTTAATTTGTATTATTATATATATATTTCTATATATGTCTGAAATGTTAATGTAAAATATATATCTTTACCTATAAATCTATAGGAATAGATATATGGGTATAGGTATATATATATATATATACACACACTTTTATTTTTTCCCTAACCCTTTACGCAAGGTGTACAGTCACGCTAACCTGAAACACGTTAAATTGAATTGAACTTGTTTACGTTCAACTTGTCATACACACGCAAATTAACGCACCGACAATAATCCAATATTGCTCACGCGCAAACATTAGCGTGCCAATTGTAATCTAGCCTTCTGTCGGAGTCTGTAAATACTTAGGGCTAGATTACAAGTGAGGCACAAACATTTTTGCACAAGTGATATCATGTTTTCACAAGCTTTTTTAATTGCGCTGATATTACTTGAGCGAAATCACGATTGTGCTAGAGCAATCTTGATTTACGCTACAATTCTTACCACAATCTCAAAGATGTAGTTAACTGTTTCCCGCAAAATATATTACAAAGTAGTGTTACACTCATATTAACACTGTCTAATAAAAATTATTTAAAAAAAAATATTGTGCACAAAAGTTATAAGGGCTCAAAGATATGAGATCTCAGATGTTAGAAATAACAGGCAGCCAAAGGGCTTTCATCTGAAGATAAAAAGTAGAAAATCTTTTATTGCAGTCGTTCAAAAAAAAATCACAGAAGCCATAAAAACAAACAGGTAAAATTCCAAACGCAGGTTAGGACTGCTAGCCAAACATGTTTCGTGCTCTCCCCTAGCCCTTGGTCACTGTCATGTTTCAGAACACAATCCTGCAAACATTTAAAGCCATGGTGTCTATTAAAGACACCTGTATATTATTAAATCTTGATTGTCAGTATACAAAACTGATTCAGACTAAATCCTAACAGAGTTTTCACAATAGCGATAACGCAAAATAACGCTCCACTTGTAATCTAGTTCTTAATACGCTATCCGAAAAGCGCATGCATACATAAATAAAGGCGATTGTAAGATGTTCTATGCAGAAAGCAGCGCAATGTGATTTTTATTTTTGATGCAGGAATTAATGCAGGAATTAATTTTTAAAGCGTGCCCCCTGCTTACTATTAACTTCACTCTACCTAGTGAAGTTTCTCTTTCCAGCAAACTCCATTACTTTCTATAGGAGACATACAGCACATGTGATATTTTCAGCTATTTAGTAATTGTGCTTATCTAACATTAAAGGAACAGTATTCCTAAAAATCTGTCCTTTTAGTGAGTACTGGAGTTAGTTCAGGCCATCACTTCTATACTGATCTATATATAATTCAAATTGTGGTGTGATTCTTGATTTAGAACGTTCCATTAAGTACCATGTGTTAGCCACAGTCTAATTCTCATTCTTTCATCTAAAGAATAGGGCCAGGATTAAGCACTTGATTGCTTCAGATGGGTCTTCCAGAAAAAAAAAGTTTACATTTCTGCTTTTCAACAAAGGAAAGAATATTTGATAAAAGAAATAAATTGGAAATTTGTTTAAAATTGTATGCTCTGTATAAATCAAAATTGTTGTTGTATTTCACTTTCAATCAGTGAGTTAACTAAACTTGCTTCAGTCAGCCCAACCTGGGGCACATAAGGATCTACTCACGCATCTCACTAAACATCAATACAGTTCAAGAAACTTCTTAAAGGGACACTCAAGTCAAAATTAAACTTTCATTATTCAGATAGAGCATGCAATTTTAAACAACTTTCCAATTTACTTCCATTAAAAAAAGTGCACAGTCTTTTTATATTTAAACTTTTTGAGTCGCCAGCTCCTACTGAGCATGTGCAAGACTTCACAGAATAACCGTATATGAATTTTTGATTGGCTGATGGCTGTCACATGGTACATGTATGCATTTGTGGGTGGCTTATGGCTGTCACATGATACAGGGGGAGTGGAAATAGACATAACTTTTAAAACTGTCAGAAAAAAAAATCTACTATTCATTTTAAGTTCAGACAAGGGTGCCTATCTATCAAGCTCCGAATGGAGCTTGACGGCCCGAGGTTCTGGCGAGTCTTCAGAGTCACCAGAAACACAAGTTATGAAGCAGTGGTCACAAAGACCGCTGCTCCATAACCCTGTCCACCTGCTCTGAGCAGGCGGGCAGGAATCGCCGGAATTCGATTGACACCCCCCTGCTGACGGCCGATTGGCCGTGAGTCTGCAGGGGGCGGCGTTGCACCAGCAGCTCTTGTGAGCTGCTGGTGCAATGCTAAATACGGAGAGCGTATTGCTCTCCGCATTCAGCAATGTCTTGCGGACCTGATCCGCACGGTCGGATCAGGTCCGCAAAACATTTGTTAAATTGGCCTCTAAGTGCTATTGTATTGTCTTGGTATCTTGCATTTGTTGATTATGCAAATCTACTGTGTTGACTGGTCCTGGAAATATAAAAAAATCTTTAAAACCAACATGTTCTCAAACTCGCCTTTGCAGATGTGGAATTGTAAAGCTTTATACGATTTTTATTATTATCACTAACATGTCAATCCTGTATTTTGTATTAAAACACTTTGATTTTATATACAAATCCTGTTTAATATCATATTTAAACATTATGTAAACCATTTCTTTAGCCACTTCCTGTCAGCCTATTCAAAGTGGTTTATTGATCTAAGGAGATACTCTCATGTGCTTAATACTACTCTGCCTTGTGGGACTAATATCTATGATCACAACCACTTCATAATCCCTGGAGATATGTACAAAAAGATGCAGGCACTGCTCGGTGTGTAAATAGTAAAAATACAACCTTTTTTCTTCAGCTTAGTTAAAAATATACAAACAGTCCAGGCAAGTGGCGGACACACAGACAAGAGGGACAGATGGCCTGACGCGTTTCGTGCCCCCTAGTGGCGCTTAATCATAGTCTACATTCAGAATCCCTGCCCACCAATCACAGCCTACATATGCCTTTGGTCTAGACACATAGACACACATTATGCTGCTGGGGGGACTCATTGTTCAGGCAAGATGTTAGAAATTAACTGAAGCTTATTTCACCTATCTTTTACAGCCAATCACTAATAGGTGTTCTTGCCATTAACACATATTGGGCCAGATTACAAGTTGAGCACCAAATATTGCTTACGCAAAAGCGACATTTGCGCTCACCTGAGTAATACCAGCGCATGCTAATGTGCGCTAGTATTACAAGTGAGGTGCAATGCGAACGTGACCTCGCATTTCCATAGCACAGGAGCATTGCGTTCACGAGTGCGCACTCCCATAGGCACCAATGGGAACCTCGTTCTTATGCCGTAAGACACGGCATGAGAACTAGCGCAGCGAAGAGGGTAAGTTGCGCAGAGTTGGGCAGCAAATATAAATATATATTTATGTTTTAAAGGGATAGTCTAGTCAAAATGAAACATTCATGATTCAGATAGAGCATACAATTTTAAACAACTTTCTAATTTACTCTTATTGTTAATTTTTCTTTGTTCTCTTGGTATGTTTATATAAAAAAGCAAGACTGTAAGCATAGGAGCCAGCCCATTTTCTGTTCAGCACCTGAGTAGCGCTTTCTGATTGGTGTCTAAATGTAGCCACTAATCAGCAAGCGCTACCCAGGTGCTGAACCAAAAATGGGCTGGCTCCTAAGCTTACATTCAAATAAAGATACCAAGAGAACAAAGAGAAAATAATAATAGATTAAAGTAGCTTAAAATTACATGCTCTATCTGAATCATGAAAGTTTAATTTTAACTAGACTATTCCTTTAACCCCTTAGTGACCAGACCATTTTTCAAGGGCTGTTTTTACATGTCTGCAGTGTTTGTGTTTAGCTGTAATTTTCCTCTTACTCATTTACTGTACCCACACCTATTATATACCGTTTTTCTCACCATTAAATAGACTTTCTAAAGATACCATTATTTTCATCATATTAAAAATATTAAAAAATATATAAAATATGATGATAAAATGAAAAAAACAAAACACTTTTTCTAACTTTGACCCCTAAAGTCTCTTAGGCATCTACAACCACCAAAAAACTCTCATGCTAAATAGTTTTTTTTTGTCCTGAGTTTAGAAATACCCAATGTTTACATATTTTTTGCTTTTTTTTGCAAGTTATAGGGAAATAAGTACAAGTAGCACTTTGCTATTTTCAAACCATTTTTTTTTCTTCAAAATTAGCGATAGTTACATTGTAACATTGATATCTGTCAGGAATCACTGAATAACCCTTTACATGTATACATTTTTTTTAGTAGACAACCTAAAGTATTGATCTAGGCCCATTTTGGTATATTTCATGCCACCATTTCATCGACAAATGCGATCAATTAAAAAAAAAAATGTTAACTTTTTCACAAACTTTATGTTTCTCACTGAAATTATTTACAAACAGCTTGTGCAATTATGGCACAAATGGTTGTAAATGCTTCTCTGGGATACCCTTTGTTCAGAAATAGCAGACATTTATGGCTTTGGCAACACTTTTTGGTAATTAGAAGGCTGCTAAATGCCGCTGCGCACCACACTTATATTATGCCGAGCAGTGAAGGGATTAATTAGGTAGCTTGTAGGGAGCTTGTATGGTTAATTTTAGCTTTAGTGTAGAGAACAGCCTCCCACCTGACACATCCCACCCCCTGATCCCTCCCTGACCCCTCTCAAACAGCTCTCTTCCTTCTCTCTGCATTGGTGGGTAAAAAAGGGTATTGCAGTGATGCCTCAATATCGTGGCATCACAGCAATACCTTGAAAGTGGCTGGAAGCGATCACGATCGCTTCCACTGCTTGAAACCCTAGAGGACGTGTCAGGCACGTCCTTGGTCGTAAACGAACGGTTTTCGTAAGACATTCCTGGCACGTCCTTGGTTGCTAAGATGTTAATATGTGTATATACACATATTAACACATAAATATATATGTGTATAAGCATATACATATATTTACAGGGAACGCACAGTTCCCATAGACCGCAATGTAAAGGCACTTTTGAGTGCCATTTTTTTTTTTATAACACCCCACACCCGCCACTTGCCATAGAAACTGCTCAGTGCAGTATTTGTTTATGGAAACAATGTTTTAGCTTTTTTTATATATATATTAAAAAAAAAAAGTAGCAGAGTTTATTTTGGGGCCAATTGGGGCACTTTTAAAAAATTAACCATAGATCTGATCTCTGGTTAATTTTCTGAGAGTTAATTGCTACCGCAAGCTCACTTGTAATGGCTGGTTATTTATCGCATGCCCGCAAACGGGCAAATTTGCTCGTATGTGGGCGCAGAATTAATTAGCGCTCAACTTGTAATCTGGACCATAGTTGTGTTAAATGGCCCAATATATGATATCTCACACATTGTTGTGAAATACTAGAAACACAGAAAACCAATAAATACCACTACAACACTTGGGAAAACAGATGTGTATAAATGTCAAAAGGGACATTAAAACACCAAAGACTTTTTAGAAACATAGGCCTAGATTTGGAGTTTGGCGGTAAAAGGGCTGTTAACGCTCCGCGGGCTTTTTTCTGGCCGCACCATAAAATTAACTCTGGTATCGAGAGTTCAAACAAATGCTGCGTTAGGCTCCAAAAAAGGAGCGTAGAGCATTTTTACCGCAAATGCAACTCTCGATACCAGCGGTGCTTACGGACGCGGCCAGCCTCAAAAACGTGCTCGTGCACGATTCCCCCATAGGAAACAATGGGACTGTTTGAGCTGAAAAAAAACCTAACACCTGCAAAAAAGCAGCGTTCAGCTCCTAACGCAGCCCCATTGTTTCCTATGGGGAAACACTTCCTACGTCTGCACCTAACACTCTAACATGTACCCCGAGTCTAAACACCCCTAACCTTACACTTATTAACCCCTAATCTGCTGCCCGTGCTATCGCTGACACCTGCATATTTTTTTTAACCCCTAATCTGCCGCTCCGTAAACCGCCGCAACCTACGTTATCCCTATGTACCCCTAATCTGCTGCCCTAACATCGCCGACCCCTATATTATATTTATTAACCCCTAATCTGCCCCCCTCAACGTCGCCGACACCTGCCTACACTTATTAACCCCTAATCTGCCGAGCGGACCTGAGCGCTACTATAATAAAGTTATTAACCCCTAATCCGCCTCACTAACCCTATCATAAATAGTATTAACCCCTAATCTGCCCTCCCTAACATCGCCGACACCTACCTTCAATTATTAACCCCTAATCTTCCGAGCGGAGCTCACCGCTATTCTAATAAATGTATTAACCCCTAACGCTAAGTCTAACCCTAACACTAACACCCCCATAACTTAAATATAATTTACATCTAACGAAATTATTTAACTCTTATTAAATAAATTATTCCTATTTAAAGCTAAATACTTACCTGTAAAATAAATCCTAATAAAGCTACAATATAAATTATAATTACATTGTAGCTATTTTAGGATTAATATTTATTTTACAGGCAACTTTGTAATTATTTTAACTAGGTACAATAGCTATTAAATAGTTAAGAACTATTTAATAGTTACCTAGTTAAAATAATAACAAATTTACCTGTAAAATAAATCCTAACCTAAGATATAATTAAACCTAACACTACCCTATCAATAAAATAATTAAATAAACTACCTACAATTACCTACAATTAACCTAACACTACACTATCAATAAATTAATTAAACACAATTGCTACAAATAAATACAATTAAATAAACTAGCTAAAGTACAAAAAATAAAAAAGAACTAAGTTACAAAAAATAAAAAAATATTTACAAACATAAGAAAAATATTACAACAATTTTAAACTAATTACACCTACTCTAAGCCCCCTAATAAAATAACAAAGCCCCCCAAAATAAAAAATTCCCTACCCTATTCTAAATTAAAAAAGTTACAAGCTCTTTTACCTTACCAGCCCTGAACAGGGCCCTTTGCGGGGCATGCCCCAAGAATTTCAGCTCTTTTGCCTGTAAAAGAATAAATACAATACCCCCCCCCCAACATTACAACCCACCACCCACATACCCCTAATCTAACCCAAACCCCCCTTAAATAAACCTAACACTAAGCCCCTGAAGATCTTCCTACCTTGTCTTCACCATACCAGGTTCACCGATCCGTCCTGGCTCCAACATCTTCATCCAACCCAAGCGGGGGTTGGCGATCCATCATCCGGTGCTGAAGAGGTCCAGAAGAGGCTCCAAAGTCTTCCTCCTATCCGGCAAGAAGAGGACATCCGGACCGGCAAACATCTTCTCCAAGCGGCATCTTCGATCTTCTTCCATCCGGTGCGGAGCGGGTCCATCTTGAAGCAGGCGACGCGGATCCATCCTCTTCTTCCGTTGTCTCCCGACTAATGACGGTTCCTTTAAGGGACGTCATCCAAGATGGCGTCCCTCGAATTCCGATTGGCTGATAGGATTCTATCAGCCAATCGGAATTAAGGTAGGAATTTTCTGATTGGCTGATGGAATCAGCCAATCAGAATCAAGTTCAATACGATTGGCTGATCCAATCAGCCAATCAGATTGAGCTCGCATTCTATTGGCTGATCGGAACAGCCAATAGAATGCGAGCTCAATCTGATTGGCTGATTGGATCAGCCAATCGGATTGAACTTGATTCTGATTGGCTGATTCCATCAGCCAATCAGAAAATTCCTACCTTAATTCCGATTGGCTGATAGAATCCTATCAGCCAATCGGAATTCGAGGGACGCCATCTTGGATGACGTCCCTTAAAGGAACCGTCATTAGTCGGGAGACAACGGAAGAAGAGGATGGATCCGCGTCGCCTGCTTCAAGATGGACCCGCTCCGCACCGGATGGAAGAAGATCGAAGATGCCGCTTGGAGAAGATGTTTGCCGGTCCGGATGTCCTCTTCTTGCCAGATAGGAGGAAGACTTTGGAGCCTCTTCTGGACCTCTTCAGCACCGGATGATGGATCGCCAACCCCCGCTTGGGTTGGATGAAGATGTTGGAGCCAGGACGGATCGGTGAACCTGGTATGGTGAAGACAAGGTAGGAAGATCTTCAGGGGCTTAGTGTTAGGTTTATTTAAGGGGGGTTTGGGTTAGATTAGGGGTATGTGGGTGGTGGGTTGTAATGTTGGGGGGGGGTATTGTATTTATTCTTTTACAGGCAAAAGAGCTGAAATTCTTGGGGCATGCCCCGCAAAGGGCCCTGTTCAGGGCTGGTAAGGTAAAAGAGCTTGTAACTTTTTTAATTTAGAATAGGGTAGGGAATTTTTTATTTTGGGGGGCTTTGTTATTTTATTAGGGGGCTTAGAGTAGGTGTAATTAGTTTAAAATTGTTGTAATATTTTTCTTATGTTTGTAAATATTTTTTTATTTTTTGTAACTTAGTTCTTTTTTATTTTTTGTACTTTAGCTAGTTTATTTAATTGTATTTATTTGTAGCAATTGTGTTTAATTAATTTATTGATAGTGTAGTGTTAGGTTAATTGTAGGTAATTGTAGGTAGTTTATTTAATTATTTTATTGATAGGGTAGTGTTAGGTTTAATTATATCTTAGGTTAGGATTTATTTTACAGGTAAATTTGTTATTATTTTAACTAGGTAGCTATTAAATAGTTCTTAACTATTTAATAGCTATTGTACCTAGTTAAAATAAATACCAAGTTGCCTGTAAAATAAATATTAATCCTAAAATAGCTATAATATAATTATAATTTATATTGTAGCTATATTAGGATTTATTTTACAGGTAAGTATTTAGCTTTAAATAGGAATAATTTATTTAATAAGAGTTAATTAATTTCGTTAGATGTAAATTATATTTAAGTTAGGGGGGTGTTAGTGTTAGGGTTAGACTTAGCTTTAGGGGTTAATCAATTTATTAGAATAGCGGTGAGCTCCGGTCGTCAGATTAGGGGTTAATAATTGAAGGTAGGTGTCGGCGATGTTAGGGAGGGCAGATTAGGGGTTAATACTATTTATGTTAGGGTTAGTGAGGCGGGTTAGGGGTTAATAACTTTATTATAGTAGCGCTCAGGTCCGCTCGGCAGATTAGGGGTTAATAAGTGTAGGCAGGTGTCGGCGACGTTGAGGGGGGCAGATTAGGGGTTAATAAATATAATATAGGGGTCGGCGGTGTTAGGGGCAGCAGATTAGGGGTACATAAGGATAACGTAGGTGGCGGCGCTTTGCGGTCGGAAGATTAGGGGTTAATTATTTTAAGTAGCTGGCGGCGACGTTGTGGGGGGCAGGTTAGGGGTTAATAAATATAATACAGGGGTCGGCGGTGTTGTGGGCAGCAGATTAGGGGTACATAAGTATAACGTAGGTGGCGGTCGGCAGATTAGGAGTTAAAAATTTTAATCGAGTGGCGGCGATGTGGGGGGACCTCGGTTTAGGGGTACATAGGTAGTTTATGGGTGTTAGTGTACTTTAGGGTACAGTAGTTAAGAGCTTTATGAACCGGCGTTAGCCAGAAAGCTCTTAACTCCTGCTATTTTCAGGCGGCTGGAATTTTGTCGTTAGAGCTCTAACGCTCACTTCAAAAACGACTCTAAATACCGGCGTTAGAAAGATCCCATTGAAAAGATAGGATACGCAAATGGCGTAGGGGGATCTGCGGTATGGAAAAGTCGCGGCTGAAAAGTGAGCGTTAGACCCTTTAATCACTGACTCCAAATACCAGCGGGCGGCCAAAACCAGCGTTAGGAGCCTCTAACGCTGGTTTTGACGGCTACCGCCGAACTCCAAATCTAGGCCATAGTATTGAGGTTATTCGCAGCCATATTAAAATCTACCTTTTACTGCATTCCAGTGCTTATGTGTTTCGCACTTTTGCAGCACCTCTGCTTCAGATACCTACAGTGTAATGTAGGTTCCAAAATGGCGGCACCCATAATCAGAGGCAGGTACATGCGTTTAATCTCACTTTAAATATTCACTTGTCTATTTTGTTATGTTAAAGTCTCACTGAATAGAATGGTATTTGTATTACAATAGCAAAAAAGGGGTTGATGGTGGGCGGTCTTGAGGCTTGGGATTTTCACCTAATGTGTAACTCAGCATTCAGTTATTAGAAAGATTTGATTGCCCGTGTGAAGTATAGAATCTAAGAAAATAAATGTGTTCAGAGCGCCTCAAATGGGCTAGGTGTTGTACAATGTGTATAGCCCATTTGAGGCGCTCTGAACACATTTATTTTCTTAGTACATTTTCCAAGCTAGCTAGTTAGCCTACTGTTCAGAGCTATAGGTGCTCGTCTTTGGCGCTACACCCCATCAAAATCCTTAAGTATAGAATCTCATGGTCTTTTGCAATGTTGCAATGTTGGAATGGACTGTTTTATAGAGACTGTTTGTTTCCTCATTTATTTGTTTAGTAATGTTTTTAAAACATTGTTGTAATGCCAGTATACTTAATAGTGTAAGTGGTTCTATGTGGCGTCAAGTTGCGAGACAGAAACAGCTCCATTGAGTTCAGTGGGACTGACCTAGTCACTCATTGCTCTCACAAGATGTGAGCTGTGTAGAAGAGTCATATAATATCAGAATACCATAGTGTATATGCACGCATGTGCACTTCTATAAATAGACATGATGGAAGTTATGTGTGTAATATTCTATGTATGCACAGAGAAACATTCCAACATAAACATAGTATGCCAACGTAGGAGTGTGTGCGCACACGACAAATTGTGGCTGCCAAAACTATGCATCCAAAATACAACATTTCTGAAAATCTATTTAATAATAAAGCAATATGTGCTTCTAAATCACATTTCAAATGAGCAATTCTTTAGCAAGTCCTGCAAGCCTACATATAGGTACAAACCCAAAAATATACGCATCAGATGCAAACAAGGCAGAAATCACTATTTAAAAGGACACTAAACACTTCACGCACCTCCCTCCAAATATTAGGGTAGCCATATTGGAACTTGGGTTGCACTGCAAGTATCTGACGTAGAGTTGCTGCACATGTGCAACAAGGTCAGCACTAGAATGCAGTGAAAGTTATATTTCAACATGCTTCAAACATGTCTAGAGAGAGGCAAGGAATAACCTCAATACTATGCTTATAAAATTATTTAGGGCCTGATTACAAATGGCACACTAACAGTTATGCAATAAGGGGTTTATCGCGGCTGTTTGCGTGCATTGGATAGAATGTTTGTATTACAAGATTAAAGTAAATGCGATCACTTGAATATGTATGTATGTATATATATATATATATACAGGGAGTGCAGAATTATTAGGCAAGTTGTATTTTTGAGGATTCATTTTATTATTGAACAACAACCATGTTCTCAATGAACCCAAAAAACTCATTAATATCAAAGCTGAATATTTTTGGAAGTAGTTTTTAGTTTGTTTTTAGTTATAGCTATTTTAGGGGGATATCTGTGTGTGCAGGTGACTATTACTGTGCATAATTATTAGGCAACTTAACAAAAAACAAATATATACCCATTTCAATTATTTATTTTTACCAGTGAAACCAATATAACATCTCAACATTCACAAATATACATTTCTGACATTCAAAAACAAAACAAAAACAAATCAGTGACCAATATAGCCACCTTTCTTTGCAAGGACACTCAAAAGCCTGCCATCCATGGATTCTGTCAGTGTTTTGATCTGTTCACCATCAACATTGCGTGCAGCAGCAACCACAGCCTCCCAGACACTGTTCAGAGAGGTGTACTGTTTTCCCTCCTTGTAAATCTCACATTTGATGATGGACCACAGGTTCTCAATGGGGTTCAGATCAGGTGAACAAGGAGGCCATGTCATTAGATTTTCTTCTTTTATACCCTTTCTTGCCAGCCACGCTGTGGAGTACTTGGACGCGTGTGATGGAGCATTGTCCTGCATGAAAATCATGTTTTTCTTGAAGGATGCAAGAAACTGGCAGTAGGACTGGGAGTTGAGCTTGACTCCACCCTCAACCCGAAAAGGCCCCACAAGCTCATCTTTGATGATACCAGCCCAAACCAGTACTCCACCTCCACCTTGCTGGTGTCTGAGTCGGACTGGAGCTCTCTTCCCTTTACCAATCCAGCCACGGGCCCATCCATCTGGCCCATCAAGACTCACTCTCATTTCATCAGTCCATAAAACCTTAGAAAAATCAGTCTTGAGATATTTCTTGGCCCAGTCTTGACGTTTCAGCTTGTGTGTCTTGTTCAGTGGTGGTCGTCTTTCAGCCTTTCTTACCTTGGCCATGTCTCTGAGTGTTGCACACCTTGTGCTTTTGGGCACTCCAGTGATGTTGCAGCTCTGAAATATGGCCAAACTGGTGGCAAATGGCATCTTGGCAGCTGCACGCTTGACTTTTCTCAGTTCATGGGCAGTTATTTTGCGCCTTGGTTTTTCCACACGCTTCTTGCGACCCTGTTGACTATTTTGAATGAAACGCTTGATTGTTCGATGATCACGCTTCAGAAGCTTTGCAATTTTAAGAGTGCTGCATCCCTCTGCAAGATATCTCACTATTTTTGACTTTTCTGAGCCTGTCAAGTCCTTCTTTTGACCCATTTTGCCAAAGGAAAGAAGTTGCCTAATAATTATGCACACCTGATATAGGGTGTTGATGTCATTAGACCACACCCCTTCTCATTACAGAGATGCACATCACCTAATATGCTTAATTGGTAGTAGGCTTTCGAGCCTATACAGCTTGGAGTAAGACAACATGCATAAAGAGGATGATGTGGTCAAAATACTCATTTGCCTAATAATTCTGCACTCCCTGTATATATATATATATATATATATATATATATATATGTTTATATGTGTGCACATATGTATTTACAGACATAAATACACATATAAACACATAAATACATATTTATACATATAGAGACATATATATGAGTGCATTAAAGCCCTTTGAAGTCAAGTAGATGAAAACACTTAAAAGCATATTTATGCAATATTCATATTTAATAAAGGTTTTAACTATGCATTTACTGTAAATATTTTACATTCCACTGTTCTGCACATTGCAGAATATGTTCTATGTATTTATAGATATTTATATATATATATATATATATATATATATATATATATATATATATATATATATATATAGAGAGAGAGAGAGAGAGAGAGAGAGAGAGAGAGAGAGAGAGAGAGAGAGAGAGAGAGAGAGAGAGAGAGAGAGAGGGAGAGAGAGAGAGAGAGAGAGAGAGGGGTATAGATATATATTTTACCAAAAAAAACCATCAGCTATATGTAGAAATATGTATTTATGAATAAATAGAACATATTCTTCTATGTGAAATATTCATATTTTCATGTCAGATTATCACACTTAAGAATATGCAATCGGGTTTGCGCACAATTAGGGTGTTGGGTTTTTTCCACTTTTTTGCTCCATTGACTTCTAGGAGGGAATATGTTAACGTGCGCATGATATTCGAAGTTCGGCTTTTTACGTGTGTCAGGTTAGCACGCAAGCAAAAACGTTTTACTTTCAACTTGTAATATGAGCAGTACCGGATGTGGAGTTAGCGAACGAGCGGGAGCAGTAAATAGCACTCCACTGGCCCTTAGTGTTCCTTTAAAGAGAAGCATTTTGTGTATTTTCAAAATGGATAAAGAAGGAGGGGTAATGTGGACTGAGGGTTGGCAGATAAAGCACTTGAACATTGCATTGTAGCTAATAAACTTTAGGTTGGACAAAACCCTTTTACCCCAGATAAACCCTTTCTTCTAGTCATTCTGATCCCTTCACTCCTTAGAGTCACATTTTTTGCATGACATAGGTTAAGGTAATGCTTTATAATTCATTTTGAAACTAACAGGAAGTGCATGTTTGTATACAACTCATCCCTAGGAACAGACTGATTAGTGGCTGATATGGACAACTCCGACAACTCAATTGGTTGATAGTGATACTCAACACAAGCATAAAAATAATGTTTTCATCACAGAAACGTCCATTTAAAAAAACAAGATAAACATTTTAAAATTCTTTTTTTAATGCAACCCCCTCCCAAAAAAATAAATACTTTAAGGTCCCTTTACTCATTTCAGATCCCCATCCCTTTCAGTATTTGGCAGACAGTTTTCACACATCTGTAAGTCAAATCAAAGTGGATATTTATCTGTAAGGCTTTTACGTTCCTGTCATTGCACATCAACAGCTCTCTGAGTGGATTTATGTTTGACAATTGTTTGCTGATGTGTAGAAATTAGGGAAATCTTATCCGTGTAGAAAAGAGAAACCTGCACAGATTATGCTACACTGGGTTTCAGTGTATATCTGCATAGCACCACACAGAGATCTGATACTATATCCTGTGCTATACCACCATACATGCATCTCAGTCACAGACACTGCTTCTTCCGCTACATCATTAAACCCCCTCTGGCTTAAAGCCAGCACGGAGTCACATTATCCCATAAGTGTTGAGCTTATGACGTTGGGACCCCCGGAATGACTATACAGGATGACAGTGTGCTTATCCTCAAGGACCATAAAGGATCTACTGTCCAATAATATTGTGTCTTTAACATGTGCTTGTAAACAGCGCAAGACAAAATCTATGCAGTGATCCCATCATACATGCAGTGTAACAGATAACAGCATGCAAGCTGAACAGTGTGAAACACATTATACACAGTGTTTAAAGTTGTGTATGTGGTATACCTGTGTATGAACCATCATATCTCTGCATGAGAATACGCTGCAGAGCTGCTGTGCAGTCACTAGGACACCGCTCCTTGTCTCTGATTGGCCAAATTGTAATTGTGTGTCTTTGCCGTGAGTCAGATCTCTGTATTATGAATTGTCCCATTCATGCTGTTGGGAGGAGCCTTAGCACTGTGACTGCAGTATAATGTGCTCTCTATCCTTCTGACAAAGTCACACTGCACTGTATACCTCTAGTACTAGTCTGGAATCATTTAGTACTTAAAGGCTTTTGTATTTGGTTTTATATAAAAAGATCCTTATAACTCTCATTGTTCCATATAATATCCGTAATAATAACTTCTCTCTTACTCTTCCATATAGACCTTTATTTTATCACTTTATTACTCATTACATAAAAAATATGCTGGGTCACAAAACAAAATCTGTGTCCACCAACCATCTCTTATATCTATACTTACACTAATCCTAAAAATACAGAGATATTACCAGGTAAACCTCTCTCTCTATAGTAACAGCATGTGATGAAGACCAGCAGTGACTACATGCAAGAAATGACAAGTACAGTATGAAAACTCTAATGTCAAAGGCACAAACACACAAGGAAGAAGAATGGTCAGAAACAGCCAGTATGGTCAGGGCATTTGGCACAAGGACAAAACGGATGACAAGTAAGAAACACTAAAAGGCACAACAGTCAGACAGGTTCAGAAAACATAAGGGGGAATGACAGAAATACATATTAAAAAAAAAAAACAGATGGTGCAAAATATAGCCCAAAAAACCCCAGCAAGAATTAAAGGGATATTCTAGTGTAAAAAAACTGCCCTGATGCAGCTAATGTAAACATTCAAAGTACTGAAGCCCCCTAACAGGCCAGACTGTAGGTCCCTTCATGCACTGGTCAGCTGCTCTCTGACTGCGACTGACTTACCTGTGCTCAGCTAATCCTTAGTACCTGTCCTGTTAGTGTCATTTGAGGACTGGAGTTGCGAGACACTGATATTAAGTGTGTCACAGGGATCAGGTAAAGTGTATATCACTATGAAAAAAAGTGTCATAGAGACATGTGCCATAAATAGAAGCACAGTGACGTATCACAAGGGAATATGATTAAATTAATGTGCTAGGTAAAGTGTTCTATACCCAAATATGCCACAACAAAATGAACCTGATAAGCTGCTGATGTGCTGAGGTTACAGAAGATACATAAATATGGTAACTAGAATATTACTTTCCTCATTTTGTGTTTTTTCTAATGTAAGTCACATAGGGCGAGATTTAACAAAGTATGGTGGAAAGGGGTGGAAATCTTCGCCCCTGTCCGCCCAGCTTTGTGTCTAGCAAGCAAATATACCCTGTATGCATTTATCTCTACACACTATGGGGTAGATTTATCAATGTGCGGGCGGACATGATCCGCTGAAAGTGGATCATGTTGCCGCACATCAATAAATGCCAACAGCATACGCTGTGGGTATTTATCATTGCACAAGCATTTCTAGTGAAATGCTTGTGCAATACCGCCCACTGCAGATTTGTGGCCAATCAACCGCTAGCAGGGGGTGTCAATCAACCCAAACATATCTGATCGGGCTGATTGCTGTCCGCCACCTCAGAGGTGGGTTAAGAAGCAGCAGTGGCGTCACTAGGGTTGGTGTCACCCGGTGCGGTAAGTTATGGTGTCACCCCCCCCCCCCCCAGAAAGCAGACACACACAAAAACACAGGCAAACACACATACAAACACTCAGACATACTTAAAACATACTCAGATGCACACACAAACACTCGGAAACACACTCAGATACACACACAAAAACTCAGACACACACATACAAAATATGTAAACTGCACTGCATTAATTATAAAGCTCATGCCTAGAGCTGCTCCCTGGCTCAGCAGAGCATCAAATGAAAGATAAACAGAGCACTCTAAAATAAATCACTAAAGAAAAGTTTTAGGTGCAAACAATGAAAATTCTGCTCTCTGACTCTGTTCCAAGTCTGTCAGTGCACAGCCCCGGGCCGCGTGCCTACCGCTTCTTATGGCCAATCACCTCTGCACTCTGCCCACCCCCAGACCCCCGCCCACCCTCCTACCTGTTCAGTGTGCACTTAGTGTACCGTAACCGTAGTGGTCTGGTGGGCATCATACGTGGCTCCTTCACTTTAAAGACAGTGTCAAACAGTCATGCGGTCAGGTGCCAGGCATCTCCTCATGATTTGCCAGTTCCCGTTTAGAGAGACAGCACAGCAGTGAGTGACTCCACTGCTCCACATGTCACTGAGCAGTGAGCACAGATAGGCAGGCAGGTTTAGGCTAGCAGCGCAACTTTGCAAGCCCCACGGCATGCCCACAACATTCATAGCGAAATTGGGCAGGGGAGAAGCAAAGTACAAACAAGCAAAAGCAGCCGGGAAAACTATTTGTTGAAATTGCAGCACTGGCTCAAGGGGCAAAAAAATTGTGTGTCTACATCTTCCCCAGTCCCACCAATGTTCATAAATGCCAGCCCCTCTAATAAAAAAAAAATCTGTTCATCTCAACATTGTATTTCTTTGACGCCACTGAGAAGCAGCGTTCATCATGCGAACCTGCAGCCAAACCTTTGATAAATCTTGCCTATAATATTATAGCGACATTTAGCCGTTTTTAATCTTCCGACATTTGTAATGTAATGTAAAGTTAATTATTTATCAATATACACGTGTTAAATGTTTTTTTAGCCAATTTGAAATATTGTACTTTTAAAAAACAGAATTTATGTTTACCTGATAAATTACTTTCTCCAACGGTGTGTCCGGTCCACGGCGTCATCCTTACTTGTGGGATATTCTCTTCCCCAACAGGAAATGGCAAAGAGCCCAGCAAAGCTGGTCACATGATCCCTCCCAGGCTCCGCCCACCCCAGTCATTCGACCGACGTAAAGGAGGAATATTTGCATAGGAGAAACCATATGATACCGTGGTGACTGTAGTTAAAGAAAATAAATTATCAGACCTGATTAAAAAACCAGGGCGGGCCGTGGACCGGACACACCGTTGGAGAAAGTAATTTATCAGGTAAACATAAATTCTGTTTTCTCCAACATAGGTGTGTCCGGTCCACGGCGTCATCCTTACTTGTGGGAACCAATACCAAAGCTTTAGGACACGGATGAAGGGAGGGAGCAAATCAGGTCACCTAAATGGAAGGCACCACGGCTTGCAAAACCTTTCTCCCAAAAATAGCCTCAGAAGAAGCAAAAGTATCAAACTTGTAAAATTTGGTAAAAGTGTGCAGTGAAGACCAAGTCGCTGCCCTACATATCTGATCAACAGAAGCCTCGTTCTTGAAGGCCCATGTGGAAGCCACAGCCCTAGTGGAATGAGCTGTGATTCTTTCAGGAGGCTGCCGTCCGGCAGTCTCATAAGCCAATCTGATGATGCTTTTAATCCAAAAAGAGAGAGAGGTAGAAGTTGCTTTTTGACCTCTCCTTTTACCAGAATAAACAACAAACAAGGAAGATGTTTGTCTTAAATCCTTTGTAGCATCTAAATAGAATTTTAGAGCGTGAACAACATCCAAATTGTGCAACAAACGTTCCTTCTTTGAAACTGGATTCGGACACAAAGAAGGCACGACTATCTCCTGGTTAATGTTTTTGTTAGAAACAACTTTCGGAAGAAAACCAGGTTTAGTACGTAAAACCACCTTATCTGCATGGAACACCAGATAAGGAGGAGAACACTGCAGAGCAGATAATTCTGAAACTCTTCTAGCAGAAGAAATTGCAACCAAAAACAAAACTTTCCAAGATAATAACTTAATATCAACGGAATGTAAGGGTTCAAACGGAACCCCCTGAAGAACTGAAAGAACTAAGTTGAGACTCCAAGGAGGAGTCAAAGGTTTGTAAACAGACTTGATTCTAACCAGAGCCTGAACAAAGGCTTGAACATCTGGCACCGCTGCCAGCTTTTTGTGAAGTAACACCGACAAGGCAGAAATCTGTCCCTTCAAGGAACTTGCAGATAATCCTTTCTCCAATCCTTCTTGAAGAAAGGATAGAATCTTAGGAATTTTTACCTTGTCCCAAGGGAATCCTCTAGATTCACACCAACAGATATATTTTTTCCATACTTTGTGGTAAATTTTTCTAGTTACAGGCTTTCTGGCCTGAACAAGAGTATCAATAACAGAATCTGAGAACCCTCGTTTTGATAAGATCAAGCGTTCAATCTCCAAGCAGTCAGTTGGAGTGAGACCAGATTCGGATGTTCGAACGGACCTTGAACAAGAAGGTCTCGTCTCAAAAGTAGCTTCCATGGTGGAGCCGATG
Source organism: Bombina bombina (assembly GCF_027579735.1). Taxonomy (NCBI): domain Eukaryota; kingdom Metazoa; phylum Chordata; class Amphibia; order Anura; family Bombinatoridae; genus Bombina; species Bombina bombina. The sequence goes on from NW_026512652.1 coordinate 57,648, forward strand.
ACATATTCACCAGATCTACATACCAAGTCCTGCGTGGCCACGCAGGAGCTATCAAGATCACCGATGCCCTCTCCTGATTGATCCTGGCTACCAGCCTGGGGATGAGAGGAAACGGTGGGAATACATAAGCTAGTTTGAAGGTCCAAGGTGCTACTAGTGCATCTACTAGAGCCGCCTTGGGATCCCTGGATCTGGACCCGTAACAAGGAACCTTGAAGTTCTGACGAGAGGCCATCAGATCCATATCTGGAATGCCCCACAGTTGAGTAATTTGGGCAAAGATTTCCGGATGGAGTTCCCACTCCCCCGGATGTAATGTCTGACGACTCAGAAAATCCGCTTCCCAATTTTCCACTCCTGGGATGTGGATTGCAGACAGGTGGCAGGAGTGAGTCTCCGCCCATTGAATGATTTTGGTCACTTCTTCCATCGCCAGGGAACTCCTTGTTCCCCCCTGATGGTTGATGTACGCAACAGTCGTCATGTTGTCTGATTGAAACCGTATGAACTTGGCCTTTGCTAGCCCTCAGTTCCAGAATATTTATCGGTAGAAGAGATTCTTCCCGAGACCAAAGACCCTGAGCTTTCAGGGGTCCCCAGACCGCGCCCCAGCCCATCAGACTGGCGTCGGTCGTGACAATGACCCACTCTGGTCTGCGGAAGTTCATCCCTTGTGACAGGTTGTCCAGGGACAGCCACCAACGGAGTGAATCTCTGGTCCTCTGATTTACTTGTATCGTCGGAGACAAGTCTGTATAGTCCCCATTCCACTGACTGAGCATGCACAGTTGTAATGGTCTTAGATGAATGCGCGCAAAAGGAACTATGTCCATTGCCGCTACCATCAAACCTATTACTTCCATGCACTGCGCTATGGAAGGAAGAGGAACGGAATGAAGTATTTGACAAGAGTTCAGAAGTTTTGTTTTTCTGGCCTCTGTCAGAAAAATCCTCATTTCTAAGGAGTCTATTATTGTTCCCAAGAAGGGAACCCTTGTTGACGGAGATAGAGAACTCTTTTCTACGTTCACTTTCCATCCGTGAGATCTGAGAAAGGCTAGGACTATGTCCGTGTGAGCCTTTGCTTGAGGAAGGGACGACGCTTGAATCAGAATGTCGTCCAAGTAAGGTACTACTGCAATGCCCCTTGGTCTTAGCACCGCTAGAAGGGACCCTAGTACCTTTGTGAAAATCCTTGGAGCAGTGGCTAATCCGAAAGGAAGTGCCACGAACTGGTAATGCTTGTCCAGGAATGCGAACCTTAGGAACCGATGATGTTCCTTGTGGATAGGAATATGTAGGTACGCATCCTTTAAATCCACCGTGGTCATGAATTGACCTTCCTGGATGGAAGGAAGAATTGTTCGAATGGTTTCCATTTTGAACGATGGAACCTTGAGAAACTTGTTTAGGATCTTGAGATCTAAGATTGGTCTGAACGTTCCCTCTTTTTTGGGAACTACGAACAGATTGGAGTAGAACCCCATCCCTTGTTCTCCTGATGGAACAGGATGAATCACTCCCATTTTTAACAGGTCTTCTACACAATGTAAGAATGCCTGTCTCTTTATGTGGTCTGAAGACAATTGAGACCTGTGGAACCTCCCCCTTGGGGGAAGCCCCTTGAATTCCAGAAGATAACCTTGGGAGACTATTTCTAGCGCCCAAGGATCCAGAACATCTCTTGCCCAAGCCTGAGCGAAGAGAGAGAGTCTGCCCCCCACCAGATCCGGTCCCGGATCGGGGGCCAACATTTCATGCTGTCTTGGTAGCAGTGGCAGGCTTCTTGGCCTGCTTTCCCTTGTTCCAGCCTTGCATTGGTCTCCAGGCTGGCTTGGCTTGAGAAGTATTACCCTCTTGCTTAGAGGACGTAGCACTTGGGGCTGGTCCGTTTCTACGAAAGGGACGAAAATTAGGTTTATTTTTTGCCTTGAAAGACCTATCCTGAGGAAGGGCATGGCCCTTACCCCCAGTGATATCCGAGATAATCTCTTTCAAGTCAGGGCCAAACAGCGTTTTCCCCTTGAAAGGAATGTTAAGCAATTTGTTCTTGGAAGAAGCATCCGCTGACCAAGATTTCAACCAAAGCGCTCTGCGCGCCACAATAGCAAACCCAGAATTCTTCGCCGCTAACCTAGCCAATTGCAAAGTGGCATCTAGGGTGAAAGAATTAGCCAATTTGAGAGCACGGATTCTGTCCATAATCTCCTCATAAGGAGGAGAATCACTAGTGATCGCCTTCTCTAGTTCATCGAACCAGAAACACGCGGCTGTAGTGACAGGGACAATGCATGAAATTGGTTGTAGAAGGTAACCTTGCTGAACAAACATCTTTTTAAGCAAACCTTCTAATTTTTTATCCATAGGATCTTTGAAAGCACAACTATCTTCTATGGGTATAGTGGTGCGTTTGTTTAAAGTAGAAACCGCCCCCTCGACCTTGGGGACTGTCTGCCATAAGTCCTTTCTGGGGTCGACCATAGGAAACAATTTTTTAAATATGGGGGGAGGGACGAAAGGTATACCGGGCCTTTCCCATTCTTTATTTACAATGTCCGCCACCCGCTTGGGTATAGGAAAAGCTTCTGGGGGCCCCGGGACCTCTAGGAACTTGTCCATTTTACATAGTTTCTCTGGGATGATCAAATTCTCACAATCATCCAGAGTGGATAACACCTCCTTAAGCAGAGCGCGGAGATGTTCCAACTTAAATTTAAATGTAATCACATCAGGTTCAGCTTGTTGAGAAATTTTCCCTGAATCTGAAATTTCTCCCTCAGACAAAACCTCCCTGGCCCCCTCAGACTGGTGTAGGGGCACTTCAGAACCAATATCATCAGCGTCCTCATGCTCTTCAGTATTTTCTAAAACAGAGCAGTCGCGCTTACGCTGATAAGTGGGCATTTTGGCTAAAATGTTTTTGATAGAATTATCCATTACAGCCGTTAATTGTTGCATAGTAAGGAGTATTGGCGCGCTAGATGTACTAGGGGCCTCCTGAGTGGGCAAGACTGGTGTAGACGAAGGAGGAGATGATGCAGTACCATGCTTACTCCCCTCACTTGAGGAATCATCTTGGGCATCATTTTCTCTAAATTTTGTGTCACATAAATCACATCTATTTAAATGAGAAGGAACCTTGGCTTCCCCACATTCAGAACACAGTCTATCTGGTAGTTCAGACATGTTAAACAGGCATAAACTTGATAACAAAGTACAAAAAACGTTTTAAAATAAAACCGTTACTGTCACTTTAAATTTTAAACTGAACACACTTTATTACTGCAATTGCGAAAAAGTATGAAGGAATTGTTCAAAATTCACCAAAATTTCACCACAGTGTCTTAAAGCCTTAAAAGTATTGCACACCAAATTTGGAAGCTTTAACCCTTAAAATAACGGAACCGGAGCCGTTTTTATCTTTAACCCCTTTACAGTCCCTGGTATCTGCTTTGCTGAGACCCAACCAAGCCCAAAGGGGAATACGATACCAAATGACGCCTTCAGAAAGTCTTTTCTATGTATCAGAGCTCCTCACACATGCGACTGCATGTCATGCTTCTCAAAAATAAGTGCGCAATACCGGCGCGAAAATGAGGCTCTGCCTATGATTAGGGAAAGCCCCTAGAGAATAAGGTGTCTAAAACAGTGCCTGCCGATATTATTTTACAAAATACCCAGATTAAAATGATTCCTCAAGGCTAAATATGTGAATATATGAATCGATTTAGCCCAGAAAATGTCTACAGTCTTAAAAAGCCCTTGTGAAGCCCTTATTTACTGTCTAAATAAAAATGGCTTACCGGATCCCATAGGGAAAATGACAGCTTCCAGCATTACATCGTCTTGTTAGAATGTGTCATACCTCAAGCAGCAAAAGTCTGCTCACTGTTCCCCCAACTGAAGTTAATTCCTCTCAACAGTCCTGTGTGGAACAGCCATCGATTTTAGTAACGGTTGCTAAAATCATTTTCCTCTTACAAACAGAAATCTTCATCTCTTTTCTGTTTCAGAGTAAATAGTACATACCAGCACTATTTTAAAATAACAAACTCTTGATTGAATAATAAAAACTACAGTTAAACACTAAAAAACTCTAAGCCATCTCCGTGGAGATGTTGCCTGTACAACGGCAAAGAGAATGACTGGGGTGGGCGGAGCCTGGGAGGGATCATGTGACCAGCTTTGCTGGGCTCTTTGCCATTTCCTGTTGGGGAAGAGAATATCCCACAAGTAAGGATGACGCCGTGGACCGGACACACCTATGTTGGAGAAATAATAATTTACATGTATTTCGGAACGTGCGCACATCAGTGAATCTGCAGTTTCATTCCCTCTGTTAGAAGACGCACAGGCTGCAGAGTTAGATTTAGTTATCACTCAAACACTTAGGGCTAGATTACAAGTGAAGCGTTAAATATTGCGTGCATGCAAGCGACATTAGCGCTCCACTTTGTAATAACAGAGCACAATAATGTGGGCTGGTATTACAAGTAAATCGCAATGTGAACACGAGCTAGCGTTCGCATTGCTAGGAAGCATTGCGCTCATGAGGGCACACTTCCATAATCTACTAGGGGAGCTTTGTTCTAATGCCGTCAGAGGCGCCATCAGAACCTCATGCAGGGATGGGCATAATTTTTAAATATATATATAAATGAATATACACATAGTAACACATAACTATATATATGTATATAATCATACACTTATATATTTACATTGCGGTCTATAAGAACACACAGTTCCCATAGACTGCAATTTAAAGGCACTTTTCAGTGCTGTTAATTTTTCTAACACCCCACTCCCGCCAATGTTAAAGCCCCAACCTGCCTAGTGCAGTTTAAAAAAAAAAAAAATCTAAAATGCCCTCTATTTTAAGGGCATTTGGGGCACTTTTCCAAAATTAACCAGAGATCGGATCTCTGGTTAATTTTCTGAGCGCTAATTGCTACCGCGAGATGCGGTAGCAATAACCAGCCACTTGTAATGGCTTGTTAATTATTGTTCTCTCACAAACGGGCAAATTTGCCCATTTGCGGAAGCGCAATAATTTAGCGCTCCACCTGTAATTTAGCCCTTAGCCGGCCCCTCTATCAGCAGTGTTGTGCTTGTTGCATCACTATTCAGTAATTAATTAATACATTATTCAATCTGTATATGTACACATTTATATAATATATATATATATATGTGTGTGAGTGTGTGTGTGTACATATACAGATAGAGACATTAGAGACAGCTTCAGTGACGTGTATTGAAAGTGTTTCTTATAAATTAGACTCACAGTCAGTTAAACAGTTTCACTGCTGCGTGCAACAGTTAGCGCCCCACTTATAATCTAGCCTTATATGGGCCAAACTACTGGTACATCCTGTTCTACAAAAACTGTAACGCCCATGTATAATTATATTTTAGCCAGTAAAAATTAATAAATCAAAATCTAAACAGTCAGATTTCCACTAGTTGTCTGAAATGAAACTACAACAGTTACTCCATGTATCAGTGAGCAGACAACGTATTACTGTTCTTCACAGACATAAAGAAAAGGGCACCAAAGTATATGAACAGTGAGAGTACAGTGCATCTCCCACACTGCCTGGTGCAGCCAGTCATGTGACAAGTAGCTCTGGAGCACCAGACAGTTTCACTCCGCTCTTTGGAGCTGTTAAAAACCCACAATATCCTAAATGTGTCCTGGATTCATGACTATACAATTAAAAGCTACCAGTGAGAATTACTAGTTGTGCTCCAAATAAGGTGCATAACAACTTTTACTTAGCTTGTAATCAATCATTTTCTCTTATTACTGCTTTATATAAAAAACACTTTCCCAAAAATGATTGTACTATAAACATTTCTGTCACACTGCTCCAGTTTATCTCTCCATATATAGCCTCCTACTGCTCTACACAGTTCATTTAAAGGGACATGAATCCCATTTTTTTTATTTCAGAGAGAACATAAACTAAGTATTGAGATTTGTTTTTCCAGACAAATATAAGACAAGGAAGCAAGTGTGGGGGCCGATTTATCAAACAGCCAATCGGCCCCAATGCATCTGTTTCCGCGCGAGCCTTCAGGCTTGCCGGAAACAGGAGTTAAGAAGCAGCAGTCTTAAGACCACTACTCCTTAACTCATACGCCTCCTTTGAGGTGGCGGACAGCAATCCACCCAATCATGTACGATCAGGCTGATTGACACCCCCTGCTAGCGGCTGATTGGCAGCGAATCTGCATGGGGCGGCATTGCACAAGCATTCAGCGATCTCTGGCGGACATGATCTGCTACAGTGTATCATGTCCGCCAGACATTGATAAATAGGCCCCATGATATTAAATGAAAGCTCAACCTATTGTAATAGGCTGTGGTTTAAAAGCACAAAATCAGCTAATTCATTTACACAAATAAATCTGAAAATGCAATTTCTCATACATTTTATACTCTGCAGCTGCTATAACAAGTCATTGAAAATACATTAATGTAAAAACAATTTTATGGTACACTGTCCCTTTAAGCATCACTTGTTAACTCCTTACAATGATTCAGTTTTACAAGTACTATAGTAAGAAAGAACACCTCATAATAACCAGGACAAAATATCATTACAATTTACAAGTCAGTGAAAACAATTACCAGTACACTGAGGGCCAGATCACATGTGGAGTGCTAAATATCGGTTTAGTGAAAGTGATATTAACGCTCCACTGTAAAATACCAGCGCACGCTAATGTGTGCTGGTATTACAAGTTGTCACAAGAGCGTGCTATATATACAGTATATATTTATGTGTTAATATGTGTATTTCTACTTATTAACAAATATATACAGTATATGTATATAAGCATATACATATATATTAACTGGGAACACACAGTTTCCATAGACTGCAATGTAAAGGCACTTTTCAATGCCGTTTTTTTTCTAACACCCCACTCCCATCAACTTAACCCCCCAAATACTTCCTGGTGCAGTAATTTTATTAAATTTTTATAAAATACACAGCACTGTATTTGGGGGGCATTTGGAGCACATTTACAAAATTAACCAGAGATCTGATCTCTGGTTAATTGCATAAGCATTAATTGCTACCGCGAGTTCACGGTAGGAATAACCAGCCACTTGTAATGGCTGGTTAATTATTGCACGTCCGTAAACTGGCAAATTTGCCCATTTGTGGGCACAAGATAATTTAGTGCTTTACTTGTAATCTAGCCCTGAATGTTAAAGTTAGGCAAAAGTCTGATTTCTTACTAGGGTGAGTGTACTGGAAATGTTCAGCCTGACACAGGTGATATAATGTCAACCAACATTACGCTAATTTTCCATAACCTTGGCTATTAACCCATATAACTCCTTCTTCTTATCTATGACCCTCCATATTAATCGTATATTTAGCAAATTAATTTGGTCTTGTCAGTCTAATTTTAATAAAAAGTTCACTTACAATACACAGAAAACATAGTATGTTTTCAAACCCCCCTCCCAATTATATACAAATAGTACAGTAGACATCCATGACCTTGACAGAATTACCTCAATCTATGAAATGCGCAGTATGTATGTTTCTATTCAATTCGTTTTATGGTCAGTGTGTTTGTGTGTGTGTCACAGCTTGTTTTATACTTAAACATTCCAACACATAGCATCCACCCTCCCTCACAAGCTGTGGTCCTGTGTGTCACTAGCCTCCTCCCTGCTTCGCCTCCTCCCAAGCTCATAACTCACCTTGGCTTCTGGGATTAAGGTCACACAAGCCTCCTCTCTCTCCCCTCAGCATTCTACAGCCCACTACTCGCAACAACACGGACAGAAATCTGCCAAAAACAGATTAAAGATCCCTTTCGTACCCAGCACACAAAAATTACACTTCTAAGCTCATATTCTACTAGGTCACAAATTAGGTCAGAGCTTTTGCAAGGCTGATGGATAAACCAGACACATTCTCTCTATTTAATCTCATGGCTTTTATATATGTAATGGTGTAGAATAATATTTATATACACTTTCCAATGATGGTGTGTGTGTTGGGGGAGGTACTGACCTGTCAGGTCTTATATAGCTATTGATTATAGTAAATATTTAAACATTTTCCTTTAAGAATATTCCCTTGTTCCAGGCTAAGCACTGACATTGCCTATGGCAATATAGCACTAGCGTCAGAAATGTCATCTGTGTGGGGTTTAGGATTTATGTACTAGAAAGAAGTCTTTTCATATTTGTCAAGATCAGCTACATCCAAATTTCTAGTTTTCAGATTATGCTCACACTTACTGTGTATATCACTTTAATTATATAGTTAAAAAAAATATATAAAGAACTAAAGGTTACAGTCTATTAAAAAACACACAGTTCTAAACCCTCATCAAATTATGCAATTACATTTATATAAACTGTGTGCTCTCTAGAGCATAGGACCCTGCAATCCTTATGTCCAGGACCGTTTTGCATTCACTGTCTTGTGTTTATCTGAGCTGATCTGTTGACGCATTACAAATAATAATAATAATATCAATAACTGAAGAAGCAGAAATGCATAATCATGTCCCAGTAACAATGAAGCTGTGGGAGTTGTTTCAATAACCCAATGAGCATGTATACTGCAGTATCTGTTGTGAACATGTAAGCGTTTCCTAACAGTTTCAATAGCAATATAACCTATTTTATTTAATCCATTTTAATGCAATTGCAATATTTTAACATGTTTAATTGCAGTTCTTTCACATTCGTAACTTGATATGTTGCTTTGTGATGCCCCTATTTCTTTCACGGAAACAATGTTTCAGTGGTATATTGCTTTGATGTTGCCTTAAAGGGATAGTATAGTCAAAATTAAACTTTCATGATTCAGATAGAACATGCAATTTTAAGAAACTTTCTAATTTACTATTATCAATTTTTCTTCATTCTCTTAGTATCTTTATTTGAAAATGCAAGAATGTAAGCATAGGAGCCAGACCATTGTTGGTTCAGCACCTGGGTAGCACTTTCTGATTGGTGTCTAAATGTAGCTACCAATCAGCTAGCACTACCCAGGTGCTTAACCAAAAATGGGCCGGTTCTGAAGCTTACTTTAAAATAAGGATACTAAGAGAAAATTGAAGAAGAAAATTGATAATAGGAGGAAATTATAAAGTTGCTTAAAATTGCCTGCTTTATCTGAATCATGAAAGTTTAATTTTGACTAAACTATCCCTATACTACACTATAAATAGATGTTTCTTTATTTTCTCTCGTTAAAGGAAATTGTGATATTTACAGTGGATATAAAAAGTCTAAATACCCCTTTTAAAATGTCAGGTTTTTGTGATGTAAAAAAATGAGACAAATAAATAATTTCAGAACTTTTTCCACATTTAATGTGACCTATAAACTGAACAACTGAAAAACAAACTGAAATATTTCAGGTGGATGGAAGTAAACAAAACAAAAAACTTAAATAATGTGGTTGCATAAGTGTGCTTATAACTGTAGACGTAGCTGTGATCAGAACTAAGCAATCACATTCAAAATCATGTTAAATAGGAGTCAGTACACACCTGCGATCATTTAAAGTGCCTCTGATTAACCCCAAATAAAGTTCAGCTGCTCTAGTAGGTCTTTCCTGACATTTTCTTAGTCACATCCTACAGCAAAAGCCATGGTCCGCAGAGAGCTTCCAAAGCATCAGAGGGATCTCATTGTTAAAAGGTATCAGTCAGAAGAAGGGTACAAAAGAATATCTAAGGCATTAGATATACCATGGAACACAGTGAAGACAGTCATCATCAAGTGGAGAAAATATGGCGCAACAGTGACATTACCAAGAACTGGACGTCCTTTCAAAATTGATGAAAAGACGAGAAGAAAACTGGTTTGGGAGGCTGTCAAGAGGCCTACAGCAACATTAAAGGAGCTGCAGGAATATCTGGCAAGTACTGGCTGTGTGGTACATGTGACAACAATCTCCCGTATTCTTCATATATTTGGGCTATGGGGTAGAGTGGCAAGACGGAAGCCTTTTCTTACAGAGAAAAACATCCAAGCCAAGCTAGTCTTTTGAAGTATCCCAAAAGCATGTGGGAAAAGGTGTTATGGTCTGATGAAACCAAGGTTGAACTTTTTGGCCATAATTCCAAAAGATATGTTTGGCGCAAAAACAACACTGCACATCACCAAAAGAACAACATACCCACAGTGAAGCATGGTGGTGGCAGCATTATGCTTTGGGCTGTTTTTCTTCAGCTGAAACTGGGGCCTTAGTCAAGGTAGAGGGAATTATAAACAGTTCAAAATACCATTTAATATTTGCACAAAACATTCAGGCTTCTGCTAGAAAGCTGAACATGAAGAGGAACTTCATCTCTCAGCATGACAACGACCCAAAGCATACATCCAAATTAACAAAGGAATGGCTTCACCAGAAGAAGATTAAAGTTTTTAAATGGCCCAGCCAGAGCCCAGACCTGAATCCGATAGAAAATCTGTTTTTTCAAAGAAGAGTGGGCAAATCTTGCCAAGTCAAGATGTGCCATGCTGATAGACTCATACCCAAAAAGAGTGCTGTAATCAAATCAAAAGGTGCTTCAACAAAGTATTAGTTTAAGGGTGTGCACACTTATGCAACCATATTATTTTATTTTTTCATTTTTACTTCCCTCCACATAAATGATTTCAGGGTTTAGTTTTTTTCAATTGAATTGTACAGTTTAAAGGTGGAAAAAGTTCTGAAATTATTTATATTTGTAGCTTCATTTTTGGGAATTAACATCTGGGACAGGGTTCACACACAGCTTTCAAGAAATGATTTTGCTCAACTAGAAAAGTGCCTCAGTCACTTTTCAAATCAAACTTTGTTAATTCTGTGTTAAAGGGACAGTCTAGTCAAAAATAAACTTTCATAATTCAGATAGGTCATGAAACTTCCTTGAGCTCACACATTCCTTTTATTTTTTTGCAATTATTTTCAATTTTTTATACATATAAAAAATAAAAACCAACAATGGGCTAGATTACGAGTGTAGCGCAAAATTGCGCTTTCACACGCACGATATTTGTGCTCCACTTAAGTAATACTGGTGCATGTTATTACAAGTAAAGTGCAATGCGAATGCAACCTCGCGTTCACATTGCATGGAAGCTTTGTGCTCACAAGAGTGCGCTTCCATAGGCTCCAATGGGAGCCTCGTTCTGATGCCAATAGACACGGCACAGAACCTAGCGCAGCGAAGGGGGCAAGTAGTGCAGTGTTGGGCAGCATATTTAAAATATATATGTATATGAATATATAAATATCGTTCTTTCTCTATTCACAGACAATATTCTATTCTCTATCACAAACCCCGACACCTCAATACCCCTCTTACTACACGAATTTAACGCTTTTAAGATACTTTCAAATTTCTCTATAAATATTTCTAAAACCGAAGCCTTAAATATTAACCTAGACACATCTGCACTGGAAAGAGTTAAAACACTCATGCCATTTACATGGCGTCCCCATTCCTTACATTACCTAGGGATAGAGCTAACCACCACTATAGAAAACACTTTAAAACAAAATTACCTTCCTATCCAAAAAATAATTATAAGGGATCTATTATCGTGGCTATCCAAGAGGCTTTCATGGTTAGGCAAAATACACTTTCTAAAAATGAATATCTTTCCCAGGCTTCTGTATATACTTCAAGCCTTACCAATTTCAGTTCCCAAAAACTACATCCCTACCATACAGAAAGCATTCAGCGACTTTGTTTGGCGCCGACACCCTCCTAGGATAAATACAAAAATTATGCAAACCCCAAAACTCCAAGGTGGCCTAAGAATACCCAGCATAATGAAATACCGCAAAGCCATATTCTTACAAAGGATTATTGACTGGTGTATACACTTCGAACACAAAAGGTGGGTTCAACTAGAACACTCCATGTCAAAGACACCACACTTAGGAAAGCTCTGCTGGCACCTAGAACATTTGATGCCCAAGTTGTATTTCAGTTTCCCATTGATAGCGGAAACATACAAAACATGGGAAACTATAATATCCACACATCCCTATGTATCCTCAAAACCCTCCCCCTTAACTTCTATCATCACAATGGACAATTTATGTTAGGGATACAACCACTAACGCCTTAAAATCCTTTTATAGAGACATTTCGATACACTTCCTAACATCGAATGAAAAACTTCTATCACAATCAGACCTGATTGATAAGGGGTACATTTGTTTTCACAATTGGTTTCTGTATGCTTGCATCATCATTTTGTAACACTTTATAAGCACTCCAGGAATATGGTTAGGCCATTGACTAATTTTGAACACCTTTGCGTTAGAACCCCCCCAATATCACACACCCTATCAACAATATACATAATACTAACACACTATCCCCCGGGTCACATGCCTCGCTTCCTTGAAAAATGAGTTTGGCATATTAATACTGCCCCAAAACAGCATATCTATTTTCCAAAATGTCACGAAAATGTCAATCTCACTTTCTATGCAGGAAATCAACCTGAAAATTTTGCATAGATGGTACCTCTCCCCAATTAAACTACTTTGCCTATACCATAACAAATTTAACTGCTGCTGGAATTGTGGCCATGGACATGGTAGTTTAGCCCACATGTGGTGGTGGTGCAACACAATTCAGAATTTCTGGAGAAATATAATTGGAGAAATGGAAAATATTTTAGATATTCAATTCCCCTTAGACCCCAAAATCTGGTTATTAGGTAGACATCCTAAGATCAAACTTAAACACTGCCTCAAACTATTCTATATTATGACTAACAGCGCCAGATATCTTCTAGCTAAAAACTGGAAAAACAAAGAAGCCCCCTTCTCTAGCGATGTGGATTAAAAGGGTTTCAGAATTCCTTGACCTAGAGGAATATTTCTATATTAAATATGCCAAAATGGATGTATACGCTGAAATGACCACCCTATGGGATCACTATCTTAAGACGTAATATTTTGCATGTGACATGTAAAACAGATCAGCTTACTGCATGAAAGCCATTTAGCATTGTCTTAAAGCAAACACGATTTAAATACAAATATAATTAAACAAGTAGGAAAAGCTGGCTTTATGTGACACACTAAGGCGAGTCGTCAACAACACCCCACATTTACTAAGCTATAAAAACTAATCAGTTTTAAGCAGTATTTTTATTCTTTCCTTTCTTTCTTCTTGCCTTTCCTCCTTTTCTCGTTCACTCCACCTTCACATACACCTCATATATTGTCAATATAACCTAACAGGAAGGTCTTTAGATGTATTCTTATCTTCTTCTTGTTCATGGAAGCTGCGTCTTCCACTTTGTAATCCAAAATAATTAAAATAAAATCAGTGTTTTAAAAAAAAAAAAATTATATATGTATATAAGCATATACATGAATATTTACAGTTTAAATACAGTTTAAACTTTGTGCAGTTATTTATTTTTTAAAGATGCTCATATTTTTTTTTATTTTTATAAAGGAACCTTACACTTTATTTTGGGGGCAATTTTTTTCATTAACCAGAGATCTGATCTCTTAATGAATTTGAGCACAAAGTGCTAACACAAGCTCGCGGGAGCATTAACCAGCCACTTGTAATGGCTGGTTATTTTATGTGCGCCTGCTAAATTTGCGCTCCACTTGTAATCTAGCCCTATATTTAGAAGTCACCATAAACAAAGAGTGCCGGTAGGAGGGATAATTTTATGCCTAAAAAGACAGACAAAGCAACATTCTAACTTAAAGGAAAAGTAAAATAAAAATGTATCTTTTTTAGTTTATGGTTCATACAATTAACGCTTGGAACCCATTGCACCGCATAACGTAGATCTACGTCGCAGCTGCAGGAAGCTCCAGCAGTCTCGGCTGTAAAGTGACAGCCACAAGCTACTGTTACTGACCTGCAGGCATCTGCCTTCAAGTTCATATGGTAACAGAGCACCATCAATGCTCCGTTACCATGAGGCCAGATGCTAGATTGTTACAGACAGTGACACTGTGTGTGTGGTCATGTCTGTAACCATCATCTGCTGGTGCTGGCAGGAGGTGTGGGAGGGAAAGCGGGAGGCAGATGGGCGGCCCAGCGGCAGAGGGAGTGGGAGAGGCCCTACACTGCAGAAAAATTAAAATTAAAGGGCGAGGGAGGGATGGAGCGGTACACTACAGAAAAGGGGTAGAATGGAAGGGGGTGTCGTAGGTAACGATCACTGGGAGGTGGGGGACCTCTACACTACAGAAAAATTGAAAATAATATAAAAATGAAAATACATATACTGTATATATATATATATATATATATATATATATATATATATATATATATATATATATATATATATATATATATATATATATATATATATATATATATATATATAATTAGGTACTGGCAGACAGCTGCCAGTGCCAAAAGATGGCCACCATTAGTGGGAGGGGAACGGTTAGAGAGCTGTTTGGGAGGGATCAGGAAGGTGGGAGGGTTGAGGAGGTATCACTACACTGCAGAAGAAAACAAATTAAATAATAATAATAATAATAATAAAGCCCTAAACTGCATAATGGCAGACTGTCTGCAGGTACCTAAGATGGTGTGGATGAGTGTGTGTGTGGGGGGGGGGGGGGGCTGTTTGGGAGGGTTCAGGGGTGGTAGGTGTCAGGTCGAAGGGTAATCTCTACACTACAAGTAAAATTAACCTTACAAGCTACCTGTTTAACCCCTTTACTGCCGGGAATAAAAGTGTGGTGCACAGCTGCAATTCTAATTACCAAAAAGTTTGTGAAAAAACATAATTTATGCTTACCTGATAAATTTATTTATCTTGTAGTGTATCCAGTCCACGGATCATCCATTACTTGTGGGATATTCTCCTTCCCAACAGGAAGTTGCAAGAGGATCACCCACAGCAGAGCTGCTATATAGCTCCTCCCCTAACTGTCATATCCAGTCATTCGACCGAAAACAAACAGAGAAAGGAGAAACCATAGGGTGCAGTGGTGACTGTAGTTTAATTAAAATTTAGACCTGCCTTAAAAGGACAGGGCGGGCCGTGGACTGGATACACTACAAGAGAAATAAATTTATCAGGTAAGCATAAATTATGTTTTCTCTTGTTAAGTGTATCCAGTCCACGGATCATCCATTACTTGTGGTATACCAATACCAAAGCTAAAGTACACAGATGATGGGAGGGACAAGGCAGGATTAAGCGGAAGGAACCACTGCCCGAAGAACCTTTCTCCCAAAAACAGCCTCCGAAGAAGCAAAAGTATCAAATTTGTAAAATTTTGAAAAAGTGTGAAGCGAAGACCAAGTCGCAGCCTTGCAAATCTGTTCAACAGAGGCCTCATTTTTGAAGGCCCATGTGGAAGCCACAGCTCTAGTAGAATGAGCTGTAATCCTTTCAGGGAGCTGCTGTCCAGCAGTCTCATAGGCTAGGCGTATTACGCTCCGAAGCCAAAAGGACAGAGAGGTTGCCGAAGCTTTTTGACCTCTCCTCTGTCCAGAGTAAACGACAAACAGGGAAGATGTTTGACGAAAATCCTTAGTAGCTTGTAAGTAAAACTTCAAGGCACGGACTACGTCCAGATTATGTAAAAGATGTTCCTTCTTTGAAGAAGGATTAGGACATAATGATGGAACAACAATCTCTTGATTGATATTCTTGTTAGAAACCACCTTAGGTAAAAACCCAGGTTTGGTACGCAGAACTACCTTATCTGCATGAAAAATCAGATAAGGAGAATCACATTGTAAGGCAGATAGCTCAGAGACTCTCCGAGCCGAGGAAATAGCCATCAAAAACAGAACTTTCCAAGATAAAAGTTTAATATCAATGGAATGAAGGGGTTCAAACGGAACTCCTTGAAGAACTTTAAGAACCAAGTTTAAGCTCCACGGAGGAGCAACAGGTTTAAACACAGGCTTAATTCTAACCAAAGCCTGGCAAAATGCCTGAACGTCTGGAACCTCTGCCAGACGCTTGTGCAAAAGAATAGACAGAGCAGAAATCTGTCCCTTTAAGGAACTAGCTGATAATCCTTTGTCCAAGCCTTCTTGGAGAAAAGACAATATTCTAGGAATCCTAACCTTACTCCATGAGTAATTCTTGGATTCACACCAATAAGGATATTTACTCCATATTTTGTGGTAGATTTTCCTGGTAACAGGCTTTCGTGCCTGTATTAAGGTATCAATGACTGACTCGGAGAAGCCACGCTTTGATAGAATCAAGCGTTCAATCTCCATGCAGTCAGTCTCAGAGAAATTAGATTTGGATGATTGAAAGGACCTTGTATCAGAAGGTCCTGTCTTAGAGGCAGAGTCCATGGTGGAAAGGATGACATGTCCACTAGGTCTGCATACCAAGTCCTGCGTGGCCACGCAGGTGCTATCAGAATCACTGATGCTCTCTCCTGTTTGATTTTGGCAATCAGTCGAGGGAGCAGAGGAAACGGTGGAAACACATAAGCCAGGTTGAAGAACCAAGGCGCTGCTAGAGCATCTATCAGCGTCGCTTCTGGTTCCCTGGACCTGTTTCTATTTCTGCTGCTGTTCTTTCACAGCCAGTTGTCTTACCTCTTTGCCACCAGATAGCTTAACTTTTGATTGAAGAATAAACTAAGTATAAAACACCACACTCCTCTTACGACCTCCATCTTGGTTGAGGCTTGCAAGAGAATGACTGGATATGACAGTTAGGGGAGGAGCTATATAGCAGCTCTGCTGTGGGTGATCCTCTTGCAACTTCCTGTTGGGAAGGAGAATATCCCACAAGTAATGGATGATCCGTGGACTGGATACACTTAACAAGAGAAAGTAAAAAAATTTATATGATCGCATTTTGCGGTGAAATGGTGCCTTGAAGATACCAAAATAGGCCTAGCTCCCCAAACTGTGAATGAATCTTATTGGCTAACCACCGGCAAGCGTCTTCATATAACAAATCTCCTGCATAGGCTAATATAGAAAAAGGAAATGTTTTCACTCGCTTGGAAGAGACATGGGGGCCGAATTATCAATGTCAGTCCGACATAATACGCTGTAGCGTATTATGTCCGACAGACATCGCTGAATGCCGACAGCATACGCTGTTGGCATTTAACATTGCACAAGCAGTTCTGGTAAACTGCTTGTGCAATGCTGCCCCCTGCAGATTCGCGGCTAATCAGCTGCTAGCAGAGGGTGTCAATCAACCCGATCGTTCGGCCCTTGATAAATCTGCCCCATGGTGCCAGATTCTCATATAATCACTTCTCTGGTAACTCAAGTTGCATGAAGAATGTGACTAAATAGATGTAGCACTGGTTTAGGTGTAAATGTAAACAGTGATTAAACCTATTATAAGGGCTTACTGATTGGATTCCAAATATTTCCTAATTACTATATTTCCTCCACATACATACTACTGAGTAAACTTGCTATCCATGTGATTTCTCTCTAGTTTGCCCCAAACACACAAACAACAACTTTAATAGCTGTAACAGTTAACCCTTCTCATATAAAGCTAAGGCCACAGTAAACAAGACCCTCACAGAAAACTCCCTGCAGTGAGCAGAGCAGTCACTTTCTAGTTAATTGCCACCTGCAAACATTGATTGGACACTGGGTTTGTTGATCGATGTGTGTAAGAAAGGTGTGAGGTGGCTGGCAAAGACCCAGGAGGCAAGTGGGTTCAGGACTTTGGAAGGACAAATTTGAAGAAAAAAAAAGTCCTAATACCGGTATGTGGAACAAAATATTTAGGAAAATGTAAAGAACAAGGTAGGGCTGAAGTTGCGTGTCAGTATCTTAGACTGGAGAACAGTGCTTGTACCCAGTAAACATGGTGTTGCGACCCAGTGATGGGCGACTCGTGACCCATGGTTTGAAGAACCCTCTATTTGAATCATGAAATAAACAATTTGGATCATCCCTTTTTTTAAATAATTTCAAACAGGTATAAAGTGACATGAAAGTTAATCAAAGTTATACCATTTTAAACGTTTCCATTTATTTATATTATCACATGTAATTTGTTTTCTTGGCATCCTTTGTTGTAAAGCATATCTAGGTAGGCCCAGGAGCCACAATGAATTACTGGTGATATGAAACCATAAGCCTCTTGTCATTGTCTCACCAGGGCCCTGGTGTTTAAAGATTCTCCAGCTTGGAGAGAAATTGTAGTTCAGTGAGTTCAGCCTGTGTGAAGTCTGAATTGTCAAAATAAAAAAGGGCAAAACTCTCCAGCACTACGAGATCTCTCTCATTTAAAGCAAAAGCAAAGACAAGCCCAGAGCAATATAGCACTGCATGATATGAGAGTGTTGTTACACTTTGTGCATTGTATTTTATATTACTATATATTTCAGATTAGGTCCTTTCAGTATTATTGCATTTAAGCTTTGCACTTTCTCATTTGTATATTAATACATTTAAAGTTTGTTACTTTAATAACTTAGGATCATACTTTGCATATTTCTGTGAATCTTTTACAAACTACATTGCACTTAGTATTTTCTCTATTGTAAACTTACAGTTTTTCAGAAAGTGGGAGGGACAGGGGAGTTCCCAGGGCATGTCTGAGGCTCTCTCACAAGTCTTGTGAAAATTTCTAAGGCCTCGATGATTGAAAGTTCGTAATTGGCGGCGAGAAATGTGTATTTCTGACTCGCAACTCTCGCAAATTTCACGCCTTGCGTAATGATCGTATAAAGTGGGCAGTCCATTGTAAACAATACGTTACGCGATAAGCTGTCCATAGTAAACTATAGACTTCGCCTCCTTATATCATTTCACGAACCTCGAAATGGGTTTCCATATATCATTGCGTCGCTTCGTAATTTTAATGATTCACTTTATTTCAGTTTGTGTTTGCATATTTCAAAATGTAAAACTACAATTATAGTATATTGTCTAAATACGATATATCGTATTATTTTTAAAATGAAATAAATATTGTAAATAATGTTATTCATGTTATTTCGCCAAAGGATGGCTGGCGAGATATGTATGTGAGTTGAATGTGCGATTCGTATGGCGTATGTTTTTATATCATCGTAACATATCTGTGAAACTTGCTAGATTTACTCAGGTTACGCCCATGGAACGCCCATCTTACGCCCTCTCCTTCGCAATGAAACTCTCCTTCGCAATGAATTCTGCTTTTACTGTTCTGGTTATATTTTGTTATTCTTTTTATTGAAATCGTACAATAAATATTTTTACACTCTTTATTTAGATATTTTCACTCATTTGTATTATTACGAAATTGCATATATGTTTTAAACAATGTTCAATGTGCAATATTTGTTAACCAATCATATTTATTGTTATATTATTTCTGTTACCATAATACCTTGCAATACATTTATGTACGCATATTTATTTATTTAAAAATAAACAGAAGTCAGAAATAATACATGAGTTTTGGACATTTAATATTTATAATATACAAATCTGAATTTCTAAGTTCCAAGTTGATAATACAATTGATCAATAGACACTTTTTAAAAAAATTACGAATACAGAATTACACATACGAAGTGGGTATTTAACATTACGCAAACCAAAAAAACCATTCGCAGCATATGTCGAATGACGAAAAAACGCCCATTTCGAATACATACACGCAATCAATTTCGAACACTTTCATTCATTCCGATATTATATTCGCACTCCAGTGCGAACATCTTTACATCATATCATTTTAAAAACGAGCTTTCAATCATCGAGGCCCAAGCATTTTAAACAAACTGGGCTCACTGATTTGCCTCGTCAGCTGTATGCAGGTGAAGTTCGCTCAAAATTCACAATACACTTAACTAACAGAAAAGTAATGTATACTAAAATATAGACAAAGTAAGTTAAATTGTAGTTTATTTTGGAATTGATGCAAATGGAGCCTTTATATAAGCCCAGGGGATCTCCAGTTTCCTTCTCTCTCCCATGTGAAATTTTGTATCCCAGAGAGCTTTATTGCTTTCTATGGAAGGAAGCTCTCATCACTCTGGGAGTTCCAGATTCCTCCCCTTTTCTTATAAAATTCAGTGAGTTCTGCCCCTGTGAAATCAGCACTATAATCTCTCTCAAAACTAGAGAATGTTTTATTATCTGGACCATAGAAAGTAATGATGCTCTCTGGGAAACTGAAGCTGATAGTTTTTCAGTTTTAATTTAAATAAAAGACACACACAGTGCAATCTAATTTATAATATATATATATATATATATATATATATATATATATATATATATATATATATACATACATAATCTGAAGTGTAAATTGATATACAATAGAAAGCACAAAGTGTAAATGCAGCAGAACAGTCATGTTATGCAGTACTATATTGCACTGGACTTCTCTCTCCTTCACATATATATATATATTCACTAGGGATCTTGCAGTGCTGGAGGATCATTTTAGAATATCTCACCTGAGCAGAGAGGTTTTGAATATCAGGGCCCAGAAAGTGTTCAGCTAGCTCCCCAGTAGTGAATTACTGCTCTGGAACATACTTTGATTATATGTTTAACCTTTTTTTCAATAATTATATGCAAATAATAGCCCATTGATAAAATGCTCTAACACATTTTTTTCCACACGTTTATGTCCCTTTCAATTTTTCTATACAAACAAATATTTAACGTTTAATTTAATGCTATATTTTCTGTAAACATGCCAAAAACTCAAATAACTGAGACTTTGGTAATGTCTATATAAACTCTATTACATGACTATTATATAAAAAATATATTAAAGGGCCATAAAAACCCAAACGTTTAAACACTTGAAAGTGAAGCAGTATAGCTGTAAAAAGCGGACTAGAAAATATCACCTGAACATCTCTATGTAAAAAAGAAATATATTTTACCTCAAAAGTTTCTCAGTAGCCACATCCCATTGTAAAGGACTTCTAAGCAGCATATCAGTATGTCTGTCCTAGGACAGCCGAAGGGTTGAGCCTCGTGCACTTTCATGTTATTTCCCTATTCAGTTTAAAGGAAGTTTACTATGAAATCTCATGAGAGTTAAGTGAAATCTCATGAGATCACAATAAAAGAGTTCATGACCTCAGCACTGCTGATGCTGATTGGCTGCTGTTAATTTCTTCAGTTTTTTTTTTTTTTACCTGCAGCTGGGAGCAGCTGAGTATAACTTTTTACACAGAACTTACTCTGCTGAGCTGAGGAGATTGTGAGGTAAAATATCTTAATTTTTTACATAGAGATGCTCAGGTGATATTTTCCTGTCAGCTTTTTACAGTTATACTGCATCAGTTTCAAGTGATTTAGCATATTAGTATTATGTCCCTTTAATTATACTGAGCATGATTTGAACCTGTGAATTTCAACATAATGGTATGACTATTACCTGAACTATCCAGACTCACACTGAAAAGCAGGCAGTTAGTCCATCAGACACAAGCATTCTCAAGCTATCTATAAAAATGATTAGCACTGCACCAAGCACAAAGTGAGCAGTGAATCACCTTGTAAATGTAGGACTTTTTTACTCTCAGATGTCATACTTCACTAATAATATTAAAAAAATAATAACTTGAACTGTATTTTGTTCGGGGCTACGTTGCGTTAGCTTTAATAAAGTTTTTTCCTATCATATGGAGTGCTACCTTCTCCTCTTTTTGTATCCATTGGTTGTGGATGTATAAGAGGGATCCTGAAAGTGTGAGCACCCTCACAAGTTTACAAGTTTATTTGCACAATGCTGGAGTGCTGATCTGAATTCTGCTTTGAACTGCATTTTTAACATAATAGTTACTTATTTGTGTGAAAACTCCTCTAGACTGTCAACTGTGGATGATTGATCAACATAGCATCAATGCCACTCTAAAGCTTCAGAGTTTTGGATCTATAGGGCAGTTTTTCACCAAATAAATAAACGATCCTCCATGAGATCTATATCCTTGACAAATTTCCTAAAATTTGATAAAGTAGTTTTGGCTGTAGTAGTGTCTAAAGTTTCATATAGATAAGTAGAAAACATTTTTACATCAAGAGTACTTTGTAGCCAAATATTGCCATCTTTTAAGAAGCACATCTTTTAAGTTACCAGGGTAGCATAATTACAAGGTAGCAAAGGTGTGTCGTTTTTAATCAGCTAAGTGGGTCAATAAATCTGTTTAACATTTAGGAGCTAGTAAAAATATTTAGGAGCCAATGTTATTTGTATATAGAAATATGGAGAATAACCCAAAAAAGTTAGGAGCAGTTGGTAAAACTCTAGGAGCCAGTACATCCCTGGCTCCTGGGTTTGTCGAGCCCTGGAGAAACAGGAAGAAACATCAACTATTAAAGTCTGATGTAGATCTTGACACTATTTATATCCAGGGTCAAACATACAAGTTGATTTGCCTCAATGCAGCCATGGATATGTTAGGTACAAATAAAAAACATGCAATTACAATACAAATATAACATGCATTTTACATATCTATACCCACTGGCATTTATCATCCAAGTAAGTACCACGTTCCACTATAATTAGTCAGAATTGGATTTGAAGTTCTGAACAACTCCTAATATCAGTCGGACTTCTAAGTTAAAATTGCCTTATTATGATATAAAACACCCCTCTCTTACAGTACAGCTATTAATATTTTTTTTCTAAAGCCCCCAAATTAAGATGATTATGTAATGTTCATAGGAATTAACTTACACATTTAGTATGTACGTAGTAAATAAACAAAATAGAAACCTGGTAAATGTGCATCACATTCCAAGATAACTTATTTAAATCATGACCACACCTAAAATCCAATCAAATCCAGAATAAATCATATCCAGAATAAAACTGAATCACCGCCAACTGTATCATAAAATATCACAAATCCGTGCTGTGGGTTTTACAAAATGAACCCTGTAAATATTGCAGAATCAATTTAACAAATGATAGAGTTAAATATAGAGAAAATCGTGTTTTAAAACCTTGTTTCTCAACCTATGGTTCATGCACCCCTGGGGGTAGCTAGAGGTTTAGTATGAGGTAGTCAGTGGTTTGTGCTTTTATTATATTTTGCCCTCATGCAGCTATTGTAAACATTCAATCACAGAAATCAGTGTTTCTCAGTTCTACCATGAAGCACCTCTAACAGACAATTGTATTTACTGTGTGGGCTGCCCACTCACTGTGACCAACTCACTTGTGCTCAGGTAGGGATATCCTTAGACTATGGCCAGTTAGTGGCCTTTGAGGACTAGAGATGAGAAATGCTAATATAAAGTTTCTCACAGAGAAAGTGGCAGGTAAAAGGCAGATGTGTCAGACAATTAAATATCACAATTAAAATGTGCCAAGTAAAGTGTATTATACCCAAGTATGGTAAAATAATATGGGACTGATAAGCTATGTCTGTGGTGAAGTCAGATGCAGAAATGTGCAACTAGCACTGATTATTGGATCAGTGGCAGTTGCTACTTGGGACCTGCAGTACTTTAACTATGTGTTTAATGCCTTTGAGGGGGCTAAAAACATCGCTTTGCAGCATTTCTAGTGATAAAATAACATGAGTATGTTATTGTATCACTATAATGGTAATTTAAGTCTGAAAATTGTATGTGTGTGTGTGTGTGGGGGGGGGGGGGGTCACACTCCCCCCAGGACAAGCTGTGGTGTATCTCACAAAATGGATAATACTGACCCTACCAAAATAGAGCACAGTGATTGACTGATATGTGCATGAGTTTGTTAATATCAGTTTCTAATTGGCAACAGTAATAGAGATAGTGGGGTGTGTCCATTGATGGTAAAACAATGCAAATATTGCTTAAAATAAGACAGATTTAAATAATTTGCATTACAGTGATTATTTGCTAAAGCATATATAAAAATGAATGTAATCCTTCTTTAAAAAAAAGTCACTACAAGATGACAATAATGACACTTTCTATTTATGCAGAGGTGTTAGCAGAACAGTGTATCCCAACCCATATATGTCATAAAACTAAATACTTTATCGTAATCTCAAATTAAAATATTTGGGTAAATAAAATTGAAACAAAACCTTCAATTTTTTCTTTTATGATTTAGGCAGAGCATTACAATTTTGAACAACTTTCCAGTTTTACTATTCTTATAAAATTTGCTTCATTTTCTTGATATCCTTTGTTGAAGCAGCAGAAATATACTACTGGCAGCTAGCCAAACACATCAGGTGAGTCAATGACAAGAGACATATATGTGCCGCCACCAATCATCAGCTATCTCCCAGTAATGCACTGCGGCTCCTGATTCTACCTAGGTATGGTTTTCCACAAAGGATACAAAAAGAATGAAGCAAATTAGATTATAGATATAAAATAGAAAGTTATTCAAAATTGCATCTTCTATATGAATCAAAAAAGTTAAATTTCGACTTTACTGTTCCTTTAAAATAAATCCAAATACAAACAGTACCATCTCAGTGTCACTTTATGTAAGGGGACAGGTCCAATGAAACTTTCTATTTCTAAGTCATTAAACATATACACATATGTGACTATTAGAATTGAATAATTTTACAAAAGGAGTTCATTTGAGACTTCAGATTTGTCATTATTTTGTAATGCACACATTTCAAGGACCACAAAAGCATATTTTACAATACACTTAATCTTTAGACCATTAAATAGCTTGGGGTGATCATATTATACTGCTTGATAATTAGCCCTTTTTGATTCCCACATGATCACAATCAGAATTATTTTTATTTTTTTTATTTAACATTTTTATTGAGGACAAAAGATATACATAATACAATAGCTTGGATAAAGCAAATCTTCAAATATGCATATCATATTAGGTCATATATATTTGCAGTTGGCTACAGTCCTCTTTTTCTTTTCCCCTTTTAGCAAGACAATAGATCACTCTTGGACCTAGAGGTATAGTCTGAGTCAGATCCAGGGGTTTATACGTATCATTATTGAAACATAAAGAAAAGCTTTTGAAAAAACAAAACAACAAAGAAAAACAACAAAATTGCATCCTATTAGGTCCTAATGCTAAGGTAGATATTCTATAACAACTTTTTGATGCAAATGCCCAGTTTGGGTATTCAAGTAAAAGGTAATCCCAGACCATGGAATTCAGATTAAATATAGAACAACGGTAGAACATCAACATCAGCAACACTTGACAAATCTAATTAGCCGATGTACTGTATATAAGTTAAGATATGTTAGCAATTGGATAGAGATATATAATTACTCTTATGAAAATCTCTGAGAGTGCTAGGCGCCGTTCTTGCATAGCAAACTAGTACGCTACTATAAGGCTGTTTTAGTTTTATCCACATGGTCCTATTTTGGGTAGTAAGTGAGTCATGAACAATAAGGTCCATGTGGCTAGGAACTCCCTCAGGATTCATTATAAGAGGATATCATAACTGTCACTTTAACAATGCATTCCTGTTTTCTTGGCATCAAGCACACAAACTTATAAAGATTCAAAGGGCTCTCCATGTTGCCATAAAAGCATCGTATTCCTTTCTCATAGAACTCTGCCCTCCTCTAGAGATTGAATTTATGCATGACTCTTTCTGCATATGTATTTAGTTATGAGTAAAACCTGGCAGTATAGATAAAAACTTTCTGCCCAGTCTGCGGTGTCGGCCGCAAGCCGCAGAGCATGGGCTAAACTAGTTATATAGCAGGTTAGTTAACTGTCTGATCAATATTAATTAAAACCTATTGCCTGTCAAAAGAGAATCGTATGACACATCACTAACTGTGATAACAATGGCTGAAGAAAGAAAACATGTTGAAAATACAAATAAACTTAACCAAATGTAGAACCAGACAGCGGGCTGCAAGTCCAATTTTCAGTTTAAGGCCTTAGTGGACCGTGTATGTAAAGGAAGAGCTGGCAGGTAGCTTCAAACACCCAGAGTTAGTCTTTAATGGGTGCAATGTCTCAGTGATTTTTTTGGCAATGTCCGATGTATTGTTTGGCCACTTAGGATATTCCAAGTAGAGTCCGTCTGGTTTAATGGGAGCAGGTAAGATGTAGTCTGTCTTGGAGATCCAAACTACACGGGAGCACCCCCCGGACTCCCGCCGCAGCACGGAACCCAGCGACTTCCCGACTAAAAACATTTTCTCACAAGCTCCGCTGCCCGGTATCCCAAGCTCTGCCGCAGTTGTATGCAGATCTAATACAGCGTCAGGTAGGCAGTCAGATTGGTATAGTTGGTGTAGATAGTGCCATGTCCCTTCTCAGGAGTCGCCTTGTAGTAAGCTTGCTTGGTTGGTAGTGTTTGCTGCTGCAGGTGAAAAGGCTTTATCGGGGTATGTCTGTTTTCATCTTCATCCTGCATGGAGTCAGCTTCTGAAATACCAATATAGGTGTTACAATCACTGTGCTTATCGCAAATCTCCATCAGGCGATCCCAGGGAGCTTTATCAATCAAGCTCTGAAAAGCACCCTCGAGTCTCGCCATGCAGTAATCTAATCTGCTCAGAAGGCCTGCTTCTCTCTCAGCGGCCATCTTAGTGGATCTGTGACGTGTCTTGCCAGTCAAGTTTTCTCTTGCTTAGGTAGCGATCCATCGCTATTCAATCCAGATAAGTGGTGCAGGGATGGATTAAAGTTTTTAACACCCAAATTAGGACATAGAACCTCGGCTTGCCGAGGGGGTGGCGCTGCCTGTTATGAGCCGCCGCTCCAGTCCTCAAATTGCCCGATCTTGCCCTCCTGCGTCAAAAGCACAGCTAATATCCTGGCGTACAGTGAGCCTCTCAATAGCACAGAGGTATCTATTGTTACTGTGGTGCTTATGCTGTAAAAGTATTCCGTTACCGGGGGTTTTCCAGAATTTCAACTGGAGAGCTAAGAAAATGCGACCATTTCTGATCGCTGCACGGACACGCCCCCCACAATCATAAATGTTATTGTCTCTAGGCAGCACTTTTTTTTATCATTGGTTCTGTGAAGAATGGTCCTATATGCAACATATGTCAGTCTTGTTCAGTTGAACACAATCCAAATTCTCAACACACATTGACTGGACCATTTTTCACTTACTGAATTACACGGCTAAAAGGACTTAATATATCCTAAAGGAAATCTTTTTTACACGTATTACCTAGTACCCCAAAAAGTATTCAAACATAGCATTGGTTTTGCACAGCAAAACTCACTATGTTAGATGACATTAGGAAGCAACACTGTCTGCTCAATCAATTTACCAATAAAAATTAGCCAAATGAATAACCCAATAAACACGCATGCATAGTATGCCCATAATTCCCATGTTCAAATCCCTTAAAAAGACATACACACATATCTTTATGGTTTGGAGCAGAACAGGTTAAAGGGACATGAAACCCAAAAATGTTCTTTCAGATTTCAGATAGATCATACAATTATAAACAACTTTCCAATTTACTTCAAGTATCAAATTTGCTTTGTTCTCTTAGTATATTTTGTTGAAGGAGCAGGAATGCACTACTGGAAGCCAGCTGAACACATCTGGTGAGCCAATCACAAGAGCCATATATATGCAGCCACCAATCGAGAGATAGCTATCAGTAATGCATTGCTGCTCCTGCGCCTACCTAGTTATTCTTTCAGCAAAGCATACCAAGAGAATGAAGCATAATTGATAACAGGAGTACATTGGAAAGTTGTTACAAATCACACGATCTATCTGAATCATGAAAGAAAAATTTTGGGTTTCATGTCCCTTCAATTTCTCCTTCACCTATTAGAATCACTAAACGCTATTAAAATGGTTCGATCAACATACATTTGTTTGATATTAACAGTGCGCATTTTTTCAGATTTTTGGATTACGAAATCAAGAGATTAACAATGCAGATTGAGAGGTATTAACAAGAGAAGCATTTTTTTCCGTAGGGAGCTTGTGGGCCCGTGTTATGAAGACCGCTGCTCCATAACCTGTCCACCTGCTCTGAGCAGGCGGACAGACATCGCCGCAATTCAACCCGATCGAGTACGATCGGGTTGATTGCCAGCTCCCTGCTGGCGGTCGATTGGCCGCAAGTCAGCAGGGGGCGGCGTTGCACCAGCAGCTCTTGTGAGCTGCTGGTGCAATGCTGAATACGGAGAGCGTATTGCTCTCCGTATTCAGCGAGGTCTGGCGGACCTGATCCGCACTGTCGGATCAGGTCCGCCAGACCTTGTTAAATATAGGCCAATAGGTCAAATTGTGCTCTCTCATATTAGCTTATACAACGTTTACTTAAGCCTGCAACATTCTACACAGTGATTGATTAAATTACATTTACATTTATATGCCCCTCACTAAATGCAGCAAAGGAGCCCAGAAACAAGAATTCCACTTTCCACCATCACTGAAACACTCTTAAAACAGCAAAATGACAGTGTTAAATTATTTACAAACATTTGTTGTGCTTATAGATCTTTAGCAATGCAGTATTGTATTGATATTTAATAAAAATAGTGAGTGCTGGTGACACCATATTTTTTTCCCCTGTAGTCAGTCTCAAGAACACATAACAACTCTACAATTCAGGTAGAGTGTGTAATTAGGAAACAGTTTACTTATATGAGCAAATATACCTCATGTAGAGCATACCAAGGTAGGCTTAGGATAGTGGACATGAATGCACTACTGGGAGCTAGCTGACCACATCAGTAAGCAAATGATCAGATTTATATAAGTGCAGCCATCAATCAGCAGTTAGCTCCCAGCTCCTGAGCCTACCTAGGTATATTTTTAAACAAAGGATACAAAGATAATGAAGCAAATTAGACAGAAGTAAATTGCTTAACACTGTTTGCTCTTTCTGAATCGTGAAATAACATTTTGGGGTTTCATTTCCTTTTAATTTTGATTTGTTTGTTCCTATAAGTATTCCACAGTGCCATCCACCTTCACCTACATTATACGTATGTAAACTCATATAATACCCAGACCAGTAATATATGACAGAGTGGTTTTTGCTATATGGCACTTAAAATAAAATACCTGCAGCATTCTGCCTACATAAATATGTAAACAGCCTGAGAAGAGTAGAAATCAAGATCAATTTTTTTTCCTTCATAAACCAACCTTTTGCTATTAAACATTTGCTTTAAAAGATGTTCATTTGGAGAAATGGACTTCCATTAATGCCAGAACAGAAACCTAAGGTTGTTACTACCCTCTAACACTGAGAATTACTGACTATTAATTAGTTTGCTTTTAAACATAGCAGACAAAGAATACTTCCCCTGCAACTCATAAGGGAAACATACAAAATATCAGATTATAGGAAAACTGATGTGCTCAGCAACTGCATTAACGGTAACTGTAACCACCCTGTCAGCCCTTCGATATGCTTTAAAATCCTAATACGTCAGCAGACCTACTCTCCTTCCTGACAACTGTGAAATCTTCAGTACTTTTTTATTAGTCTTTTATACCAAAAATATATATTCTACAAAAAAAGGAACCTGGTTTCTATGTTCTAATTTGTCAGAGAGAGTATTTTCTTTATTAGTGTCCCATATCACCGTTGTAGGGTTAAACTCATCCCTACATTTTCTCTTGGGAGACAGAACTAATTGCAGCTTCTGAGCAAGACACATCCAGTGACTGGTAACTATTTGCATATGCCTCGTATTGGCTGGATTGTATATAAAATAGCTGTTTCTGCTAATTAGAAACCACAACACAATACAGTGGGTTGAGTTTGTAGGGAAATCATACTTCTATCTTATATGTCTAATTATTTACACTAAGTCCTCCTAATCGTATTTATCACTGGCAACTCAAAGGCCAATACTTATAATAATGGAAAATGAACATCGCAGTACCTCTCTGTCACAGACCCACTAGGAGCATTATTTTATCTAAACATTCTTGTTTACCTCTTGTTTTTGTTTTTTGGAACCAGGAGCACAGAAATATTCAGTATAGGTGGGGATAGAACATCTATTTTAAATGACAAAATAAATGTAAATGAGCTATTTGTAAACAATTTAAGGACAGATTACAAGTGGAGCACTAATTTATCACGCGCCCGCAAATGGGCAAATTCACAGTATGCAGGCGCTCGATAAACAATCAGTAATTACAAGTGGCTGGTTAATGCTTCCCCGAGATCTCTGGTTAATTTTATAAATGTGCCCCAAGTGCCCCCAAAATACAGTGATGTGTATTTTATTCAAAAATAAAAATTGTACCATTTTTATTTTTTAATAAAATAACTGCACCAGGCAGTTTTTGGGGTCTTAATTTCGCGGGAGTGGGGTGTTAGAAAATAAATTTGCCTTTACATTGCGGTCTATGGGAACTGTGTGTTCCCAGTAAATATATTTGTTTATGCTTATATACATATATATTTTCAATTTGCTGCCATCCCTGCATGACTTACCCCCTTTGCTGCACTAGGTTCTGTGCCGTGTATGACGACATCAGAACGACGCTCTCATTGGAGCCGAATTCTAATACTTCTACACTATCGGTACCCATATACTCTGCATTCCGGGTCACACAAGTCCAAGGTGCCTGCAGGTCGAGCAGCACCATCAGAGCTCACAGAATATGGTGCCAGGGCAGCAAGGCAAAGTTTTTTTTAATTTTCTGCTTCTTATCAGCTACCAAAATGTATGTTTCTCTTTTTCTTTCTTATCGAGACCCCTAGAGTCAACATGGGGCCTCAGATGACACTTCTATTCTTTACAGGGAACTCTGCACCAGCTTGAAAACTAGAATGGTGGATTAAACTTTTCTCCAGGTCTACCTAAATATACTGATCTAGTGTCTTGTGTCAAGGATGAATGTGGCCCTTGGATACAGACAACAGATCACTGGAACAGTCACACATGTGATTGGCAGAATTATTTCAGCTTTCTTTAGGAGAAATCCTTTAGTATGACCCAATAATTTTGAGACCCAGGTGCTTATGATCCACAGCAGGTAGTTCCAGTAGGACTGTCAACAGCTTAGAGACCTGTAGGTATTCTTTCTGGCATCAAGGACTCTAGAGGGAGCTCTCCTTACTGCACAAATCACATGACTCAACTGTGTAACTAGCTCTGCTAACTGGATCAGCAGTGGTTTCCACTTGGGACAAGCAGTGCTCTGTGAGTCCCGAGCGGTACTTCTACTGTGTGTTTACCATTTTTTTCGACTATTATGACCCTTTAATAAGTATTTTGCCCAAAAAGTCAAGGAAGCCCGAAAATAACTTTGAATGAGGAACTATCCCTCTGTGTTCTGTCTTACATCTATCCTATGTGAATTGCATATCTGTTGAATGCCAAAATTCTATTCTAAACTAGCTCTTCTAGTAGAAAGGTCTCGTTATGCACTAGAGAAGCTATAAGCTACAGAAATAGATAGCTCTCTAAGGGCCTGATATTCAAAATCTCACCGGATGCAGATAAATCATGCAAAATCTTTGGGATTTTTTTTTTAGACCTTGTATTGTAATGTAGGAATATCTGTTTCACATAAAGAACATTACATAGCAACATAAACATGTCCCAAGTTAAAATTTGTGTTTCTAAAATGTTTTAAGGGCCTCGCCATACCGACGAGACTTTTTAGAATATCTCGCCTGAGCGGTGAGGTTTTGAATATCATACCCTAAATGAGTACAGCAGGCAAGGATGAATTAAATTAGAGAATGTGCTTTTCAGATTGAAGGGACGGTAAACACGTTGCAATTACAAGACATTTTCTAAAGTGTTGCTATATAATAACATATCAGTCAAGTCTTAACATTTTTGAGACAAATGACAAATTCACAAGAACTGCTGGTGCATTTATTGATGTGCAGCGGACATGATAAGCTACATCGTATCATGTCCGCTCGCACTATGATAAATCTACCCCTTAGAATTAGAAATTGCTCAATTTTCAGAGCTAAATTACATGAAAAGGGGGCAAATTAAATAATGAAAATATATTGCAAAGTTGTTTCATTCTGCTTAACTATAAATTGTATATACCAAATATCAAGGTGTTTACTGTAATTTAAAGCAGTTTAGGAGATTAGAGAATTTGCTGAATTATAAAGTTTCTTGTGGTAGCTTTGTAAAACAACAACTGAAATTATACTGCCGGAAGGAAATGGGCAGATTTGTATAGCACACATCAGAGAGTACTGGCTGTTTACCACAAACCATACAAATTAAAGGAACATTTAGGCGCATGTCAGAACGTACTGATTAGTGGCTATTTTTGTAAAACATACAGATTAAAGAGATGTTCTAGTATATGTGAAACCACAATAGTTTGACTGAAACACTACACACAAGCTTAATATAAATATTAACCAAATGTGCAATAATAATACTACACTAAATAAAATGTGTCTCTTCTCTTGAGAATGTGAAGGTTTTAAATCATTATGCAAAAACCTACATAAGCTTTAATTTTTTTAAACCAACAGTTTTAAGAGGGAAGAGATGCATTAAACTTAATGCAGCACTTGCATGTCTATTTAAGCACACATAAATACTAAAATATTTATACCACTGAGAGCCATTTATGATGTTAAACAGACATGGCATGCAAGGGCAAGTGATGCTACACATGACGTCCCTACAAAGGACATTTTGCAACAACCTCAATTGCATAATTAGGAAGATTATCAAGGGTTAGAGGCGTAGAAAATTTGTAGTGAGAATTAAAGTGATTCTGTAAGGGTTTATAAATATATATACATATATATATATATATATATATATATATATATATATATATACTGTATATATATCCCAATGTGAGCCCATCACACTCCTCCATATATCAGCGTCCATGGTGCAATTCAAAGTAAGAACATATAATCCAAGCAGAAAAGCACTCTCCGGTATTTAAAAGGGCACTGAACCCAAATTTTTTCTTTCGTGATTCAGATAGAGCATGCAATTTTAAGCAACTTTCTAATTTACTCCTATTATCAATTTTTCTTAGTTCTCTTGCTATCTTTATTTAAAAAAGAGGGCATCTAAGCTAAGGTGCCAGCCAATTTTTGGTGGGTGAATTTAAACACCAATCAGCAAGAACAACCCAGGTTGTTCACTAAAAATGGGCTGGCTTCTAAACTTACATTCTTGCTTTTCAAATAAAGATATCAATAGAATGAAGAAAATGTGATAATAGGAGTAAATTAGAAAGTTGCTTAAAATTGCATGCTCTATCTGAATCACAAAAGAAAAAAATTGGTTTCAGTGTCCCTTTTAATACCGGAGAGTGCTTTCCTGCTTGGATTATATATAATATATTATATATTTGCATATAAAGAGAGAGTCGCTCTACCAGGAATGAACAACAGCTCAGTAGCTTGTTCTATGGTAAGTTAACACCTAGGAGCAGCTTCTTTTAGCCCATATGTATATAATATACAGATAGAACTCCCAAAATCCAAAATTATTCTGAAATCCAGACTTCGTTATAAATATATTTTTCTAAATAATATTATTAAAAAGTATTTTCTCCGAATGAAAGCCACAATCTTCTCTGTGAGCGTCTTTGGCTTGGTTTTTGTGTTCTAATAGGCAAATGATAGTCTATATTTATTTAAAACAACTACTATCTCTCCGATTACTCTTTTTGATGGTACTATGTATACAGAAGTATTAAAAATAATATAAAACTACCTTTAGGTTACATGCATCAGCTGTATAATTACATGATGTAAATATTGCATAAATTACATGAGATATTGTTGTTTACACTTGGTCCCACTCCCTCATAAAGCTGTCCCATTTTATAGATGCAAATATACAAATATTCCAAAATCCAAACCTTTCCCAGTTGTGTACCTGTATATTTTGGAAATTGGTCTTGATAAAGGCATGGAAATCATACTGAAAACTTTGGAATAGTTCGGATTTTAGATTTTTTTTAAATGTGACTGTTTGGAGAGGTAATGAGACCAAGGGGCTGATTTATGAAAGTGCGAACGGACATGATACAATGTAGCGTATCATGTCTGCCGCACTTCGATAAATGCCGACAGCATACGCTGTCCGTATTCAGCATTGTACAAGCAGTTCTAGTGAACTGCTTGTGCAATGCCGCCCCCTTGGCCGCTAGCAGAGGGTGTCAATCAGCCCGATTGTATAGGAT
This sequence comes from Bombina bombina, assembly GCF_027579735.1. Taxonomy (NCBI): domain Eukaryota; kingdom Metazoa; phylum Chordata; class Amphibia; order Anura; family Bombinatoridae; genus Bombina; species Bombina bombina. Next base: position 91,664 of record NW_026512652.1, read on the forward strand.
CAGGTGGATTAAAGTCCGCAGCCTCAGAGCAGGCGGACAAGTTATGTATGGAGCAGTGGTCTTTAAACCGCTGCATCATAACTGCTGTTTCCGGCGAGCCTGAAGGCTCACGCAGAAACAGGGGCATCAAGATCCATTTGGAGCTTGATAATTCGGCACCATTGTATTAGCAACAATATCTTATGTCATTTAGGCATTACTTGCAATACTTTTGTATGCATAGTACCACCGGAAAAATAGTACAGTACTGTAATCAGAAAGGTAATATATATATTATTCCATTATTTGCAATTTAGAACACAGAAAAAAAACAAACCAAAGACACAGGCAGACAAGATTGTGACTTACAGGTGGGAGAAAATAAATAAATATATATATATATATATATACATATATATATACACACACTCACTGGCCACTTTATTAGGTACACCTGTTTAATTGCTTGGTAACACAAATTGCTAATCAGCCAATCACATGGCAGCAACTCAATGCATTTAGGCATCTAGAAGTAGTGAAGACGACTTGCTGAAGTTTAAACCGAACATCAGAATGGGGTAAAAAAGAGATTTAAGTGACTTTAAACCTGGCATGGTTGTTGGTGCCAGACCGGCTGGTCTGAGTATTTAAAAAACTGCTGATCTACTGGGATTTTCACGCACAACCATCTCTAGGGTTTACAGAGAATGGTCCGAAAAAGAGAAAATATCCAGTGAGCGGAAGTTGTGTGGATGACAATGCCTTATTGATGTCAGAGGTCAGAGGAGAATGGGCAGACTGGTTTGAGATGATAGAAAGCCAACAGTAACTCAAATAACCACTTGTTACAACCAAGCTATGTAGAATACCATCTCTGAACGCACAACAAATCGAACCTTGAATCAGATGGGCTACAGCAGCAGAAGACCACACTGGGTGCCACTTCTGTCAGCTAAGAACAGGAAACTGAGGCTAAAATTCGCACAGACTCACCAAAATTGGACAATAGAAGAGTGGAAAAATGTTGCCTGGTCCGATGAGTCTAGATTTCAGCTGCGACATTCAGATGGTAGGGTCAGAATTTGGCGCAAACAACATGAAAGCATGAATCCATCCTGCCTTGTATCAACAGTTCAGCCTGGTGGTGGTGGTGTAATGGTACGGGGGATATTTTCTTGGCACATTTTGGGCCCCTTAGTACCAATTGAGCATCGTTTAAACACCATAGCCTTCCTGAGTATTGTTGCTGACCATGTCCATCCCTTTATAACTACAGTGTACGCATCTTCTGATGGCGACTTCCAACAGGATAATGCACCATGTCACAAAGCTCAAATCATCTCAAACTGGTTTCTTGAACATGACAATGAGTTCGCTGTACTCCAATGGCCTCCACAGTCACCAGATCTCAATCTAATAGAGCACCTTTGGGATGTGGTGGAATGGGAGATTCACATCATGGATGTGCAGCTGACAAATCTACAGCAACTGCGTGATACTATCATGTCAATATGGACCAAAATCTCTGCGGAATATTTCCAACACCTTGTTGAATCTATGTCATGAAGAATTAAGGCAGTTCTGAAGGCAAAAGGGGGTCCAACGAGGTACTAGCAAGATGTACCTGAGTGTATATTTTAAATTGATTAATTAAAAAGTGTGGATTTCAGAATAAATTTGGATTTTGGAATTCAGGATTTTATATCAGTGTTCTCCCGAGGCTCTTTTTAATGGGTTCACCACTCGGTTGATTTTACTGACCACCAAGATAAATTATTAGCCAAAAGTAAGCTAGACATGGCTAATATTAAAAAATGTCAATGTTTATTGCTTGAATTTTTATTAAATAAATGTATCTTAAATTACGCAATTAGCATGTGCTTTGGAAAGAAGAAAATGTAATAATATTACTAAGTATTATGTGGCCCCACCCAGCCACTTTTTATTTCCATGTGGCTGGAAAAAAGTTCTGTGGAGAACACTGTATATCATATGTCATAAAAGGCATAACATTTATGTGTGTCTCCCACATAACAAGTTTAAAAAAAATAGATAAATATTGATTTACACACTTAGCCACAGCTGCTTCACCTACCAGCTACAAAGCTCCAAGTTCCAGGTATGTACTAAGGTCATGATGAAATCATCTAATGCCCAACAATGTGTAGCAGGTGGCTTCTGCTTGCAGCACATATCAATGTCACAAGTAGGGATGGGTGAATATTTTGCACATTTTAACACATTTGTTTTTTTTAAATTTCGAATGTTTGTACATTCTAACATCTGTTTAATGTAATAGTATTTCTAATGCTTTCTTTAAATGTACTATTTATTTTTTCTAATAATTTGATTCAAATTATGCAATGTTCAAATAAGAAATATTTGAATCGATATAGTTGTAATAGTATTTCTAATGCTCTCTTTAAAGTGAATGTACATTTTCATGAATGAAAGCCCTGTTTTTAAAAATACTATTAAAAACAGGGGCACTTTCATTCATAAAAGTTTACATTGCAGCCGTTTTTTTTAAATACTTACCTTTTATTCCTTGCAAGCTTGGAACACCGGAGCAGCGATTCCCCCGCCCCCAGGTCGTCTCTTCTCACGTCAGAAATGACGAATCCGGCTTCCTCCAATCATGGCGTGGCCTCAGGCAATGTTTGCTCTGGGGGGGGGGGGGGGGGGGAAGCCATTATTGGAGGAAGCCGGATTCGTCATTTCTGACGCTGTCATTGGGGCTGGGGGCATCGCTGCTCTGTTGTTCCAGGCTTGCAAGGAATAAAAGGTAAGTATTTTTAAAAAAAACGCTTCAACGTGACCTTTCATGAATGAAAGTGCCCCTGTTTTTAATAGTATTTTTAAAAACAGGGCTTCCATTTGTGAAAATTTACATTCACTTTAAATGTAATGTTCAAATTATGCAATATTTAAATTAGAAAAATGTGAATCCATATATTTGTATTTATTATGTATCAATTTACTAAATTCCCTACCACATGAACTTTTGAATAATATTTGTTAAATCGAATGTTACAGTCGCAATTTTGAATGTGGATATTCAATCTAATTATGAACATTTGAAAACTAAAGTAACATTTGAAAACCAGAAATAACATTGAATTACTAAATTTTAATGGATTTTCCTTCTCATTAACATTCATTTATCCAAACCAAATGACCACTGGACTACTTGTTCTAACAAACAAATTGCACTTTCAACACATTCGCCCATCCCTAGCCACAAGGTGGCAGAACAAAGAACCAAGGCAATTTTTTTTATCTTTCTGCATGTATTGTATTGAGGTTAAAGGCTGTGACACACACTGCAAGCGACGTGGCGCGAGGCGACTTTGCGCCGCATCGGTTCTGAAGTTCAAATATTTCAACTCTGAACACTCAGATACGCGACCTGACGCAGCTGAGAGCGCAGAGTTGAAAAGGCAGGACACACTGAGCACGCACAGCCGCATCATCACGCTGCACTCCGCATCGCTTGCAGATGATATACACCTTAGTGTTGAGATTTTAAATATCAGTCCACTATCCAGGGGGTTAAACTTGGTCCGTTGGGCGTTATATATTTCTGTTATCTATAAACTATTTAAATTGTATTTTTATCCATACAGAAGATAATTATTATACTGTGCTAGCAAGGTCAAGCTCAAAGCATTATGATACTTAGTAATGGAGGCCTTTAAATATTTTACCAAAACAGTGCTAAAAATGTGTATTTTTTATGTATGCAACATGAATGCATCTTACATTACCTTACATTTATGGTATTAACTATTATTTTTATTAAAGAAAGCATGGCAAGTACAGTGCAGGGATATGTAGGTCCATACAACCAATTTTCAAGTATGCTGCAGGGAGTCTGCCTTCTAAACAGCCTTACACACGTGTAATTCTGCATATTGTGCCAATATTTAAATATATTGCAAATATAACAACATTATTGCTCGGCAGCAGAAGGCTGTGTGGTACAGAGCAATTAGATGTTGCAGAACGGTATATCATGCTTAGTATACAGAATGCAAAAATGTCCCATACACAGGAGAGGATCCTGCACCCTTATTTTCCAGATGCATATTAATATAAGCATAGACAAAGCATGGGCTGTGCAGTACAGGAAGAAGAATCAGCTGCCAGCGTACAAACCCTTACACACATACCATGTCAGCTGATTCACACTGCAAAGCATCCTGCACCCAATATAGCATTATAAACACACTGCAAGATCCCATACAATGTCCGCAGCCTGACTCCAGGTTATTATACCGGGTTTAGCTCTGCACAGGATTGTAGTGTACACACAGCATGGTCCAAACACTGCAGCTAAGTACAGGAAGGAAATAATGCTCATACCTTATACACATGCAATGTCAGAGCATCCAATACATAGCAGCGAGTCCTCAACCACATCTATAAGCTAGACAGGATTTGTTATAATTATACGAATATAACCTAATAACAGGAGGCTGGTGAATTCATTGTAAATAAAATCCACATACCACATATTAACACAAGCCACACAGGACAGGGTCCTTGTCCCTGTATAACCCCTGTTTATTCCCAGGGTTTATTCTAAGCTGGCACCAGTCTTACCCAGGACCCCAGTCGTGCTCGTGCCATGCTGGCTGCCAGCTGGTTCTCCCTTCTCCCCATCAGGCTGTGCTCTCCTACTTCTATCCGGCTCGGTGTCCGGCATGCTGGGGCCAGGATCAGGATGGCATGGGTCCGGAGGTCCCCGCTGTCATTGGGGCTGTGATGAGGAGAGAGGAGGGACAAAGGACACTCAGCCAGCAAGGAGCTTCACAAACGCAATACTTTGCTGCACGGGCCCGCCCCACTCACTTTTTTTTCTTCTTCTTTCTACTGCTGTGCTGTCTGATAACGTACTGAGCATTATTTATATGAGGCATGGTGCCTTAAAAGGCCCTTTATTGCATGCAAAACTTTTCTTTTATTGTGTTATGCATATGAAAGAGCAGCATTTACACAGATTTTTGGCTGACTAAAAATGCTAGCTAAAATCTGTTTAATATTCTGTATAGGACAGTGCTGTATTTGGTCTGCAGGCATAACAAGAAACTAACTTATCCATGACAAGAACATAATTATATATATATATATATATATATATATATATATATATATATATATATAGATAGATAGATAGATAGATAGATAGATAGATAGATGATAGATGATAGATATATTAAAAAAAAATGTTTATTTTATATGAAACAAAGGGAATCACTGACTACAATGCCCCTTTAATAGCAGATTGTTTTGGCTGTTCACTTTTACAAAAATATGCCATTAAGCTGATATTTGCATCTACATATATCCCTACAGGTTTCTAGACACATCCCCAGCGTTTAAAAAGAATACTTGTGGAAAAAAATTGCATAGCTTGATATACCTTCTGCCATGTGACCTATGGAATATTTTAATAATAACCAATTCCTATGCAAATGCTCAATTTTTCTGTTCCTATAATTCCACATAACCACTGTAAATGTATTACTCTACTTTCAATATAATATATATCATCTACTGTTCCATATAACCCTTCTACTTTATATAATAAACCAATGCCATAGTAACTCTTGCTATTGTTCCATCCATATAGTGCATCCTATTACTTTAAATGCTCAACATTACTTTAATTCCATATAATCCTTCCTATAACATCAATATTGAATTCATATTTCTCATAAATTGCCAATTTTTCCATATATAAAACTCCTTGTCCTATTTCTCTGAAATTGTTTCCATCTTCATAAAAGCACCCACATATAGATTAGCCTAGTGATAATAAAGACATGCAATGTTAGCCTTTTTATAACCTACAGTGAAAAATACATTCTGCATACTTCCTTTGTTGCAAGTGTCAAATAAGGACCATGGAAGACAAACTTATTCATGCATATGAAATATAGGAAAGTAAAGGGACATGTTACCCATAGGCAAAATATATTAAAAAGTCAAAAGCTGACTAGACTAGACTTCAGCTGCTGTTTTTACTGTCAACTGCATGGTAGGGGGAAAAAAAACAGTCAATCAACATAAGCACTGAATTCACATTTTGCTTTACTGCAATCTTGTGAGATTTTAATTTAATGTTGTAAGATTTCATAGTAAAGTTCCTTAAACTGATGAGATAAATAAAGTGACTGTGCCTGCACATGCCAGATGCAAGCTCCCTTGTAAGTCCCAACACTATTACCCTGATTGGCTGCTTAAAGTCCCTTTACAGTAGGATGTGGCTACTGAGGACATTTTGAGGTAAAATATCTTTCATTTCAAACAGAGATGTTCAGGTGACATTTTCTAGTCAGCCTTTCACAATATGCTGAATCATTTTCAACTGATTCAGCATTTGTGTAAAACATCCTTTTAAATTAATGTTAAAAAATAACTTTTATTAAACATGGGGAAGGAAAAGGATTGGTAAAAAAGAAGGGGTTAATAAGCACTCCTTCCTAATGGTTAGTGCAATTATGCCGTTAAATAACAGCTAACTAGTAATGGTAATAGTAATGTATGCTGAATAAATTTCAGCTATAAACACAGAATGTGTGGTGTAACGTGTGCTGTATGGGTACCAGCTGTGTACCACAGATATATATCACTAATATTAAAAAACAACTTTTAAAGGGACATAAAACTCATATGCTAAATCACTTGAAACTGATGCAGTATAACTGTAAAAAGCTGACAGGAAAATATCACCTGAGCATCTCTATGTAAAAAAGGAAGATATTTTACCTCACAATCTCCTCAGCTCAGCAGAGTAAGTTTTGTGTAAAAAAATTATACTCAGCTGCTCCCAGCTGCAGGTAAAAAAAATAAAATAAATGAAGAAATGAACAGCAGCCAATCAGCATCAGCAGTGCTGAGGTCATGAACTCTTACTGTGATCTCATGAGATTTGACTTAACTCTCATGATATTTCATAGTAAGCTTCCTTTACCTGATTGGTGAAATAATATGAGAGTGCACAAGGCTCATCCCTTCTGCTGTCCTAGGACAGACACACTAAAATGCTGCTTAGAAATCCTTTACAATGGGAGGTGGCTACTGAGGAACTTTTGAGGTAAAATATCTTTCTTTTTTACATAGAGATGTTCAGGTGATATTTTCTAGACAGCTTTTTACAGCTATGCTGCATCACTTTCAAGTGTTTAAACATTTGGGTATTATGGCCCTTTAATGATAATAGTTAAAAGAAGTATAATGCTTGGCGACATATGCCCATAATTACCCCCATTACGCCATTCAAAAGAGGAACCCCACACAGTGAATACAACTAGGATTGCTGTGAACTGCTCCCCTGTATTCCTGGCCGATAGCGGAATTCGTCGGCGTCAGCTGCCAGGAGCAGTTACAAACAGCATACTAGAATAAACTAAGGAGTTCAATAAAGAACAAAAATCAAACTCCCCACAGGAAGTATTGACTACACACAAACGCGTTTCGGCTCTAGTATGCAAGCCTTTCTCAATGTGACACTTAGGTGTAAGATTAGGCAAGCCTAATGCCATAACCCGCTCCCTTTTAAACTAAGTGGTTACGATATTCCGCCATTGGTAGAATATCGTAACCACTTAGTTTAAAAGGGAGCGGGTTATGGCATTCGGCTTGCCTAATCTTACACCTAAGTGTCACATTGAGAAAGGCTTGCATACTAGCTTGCATACTAGAGCCGAAACGCGTTTGTGTCTGGTCAATACTTCCTGTGGGGTGTTGTAACTGCTCCAAGAACCTGACGCCGACAAATCCCGCTATCGGCCAGGAATACAGGGGAGCAGTTCACAGCAATCCTAGTTTTATTCACCGTGTGGGGTTCCTCTTTTGAATGGTGTAATGGGGGTAATTATGGGCATATGTTGCCAAGCATTATACTTCTTCTTTTAACTATTATCATTAAAAGTTGTTTTTTAATATTAGTGATATATATCTGTGGTACACAGCTGGTACCCATACAGCACACGTTACACCACACATTCTGTGTTTATAGCTGAAATTTATTCAGCATACATTACTATTACCATTACTAGTTAGCTGTTATTTAATGGCATAGTTGCACTAACCATTAGGAATTAGTGCTTATTAACCCCTTCTTTTTTCCCAATCCTTTTCCTTCCCCATGTTTAATACATTGTTCAAGGGATAGCACCAAGGGTAGTTTAACCCTTTATTTCCTATATTTCTTACGTATCTATGCGCCAATTTATTATTTTTTGTTTTCAAAAAATAACTTTTATTAAGGTATTAAAAAAAATCAGAGGCAGCTAGTGAACACCCTTACGCGTTTCATGCCTATCACAGGCACTAAATCATAGGAATCTCTGTCCTTATAAGCTGATAAGTAATCTGTACCAACATATCCTTAAAGGGTTACGAAACCCAATTTTTTTCTTTCATGATACAGATAGAGCATGCAATTAAAAAAAAAGAGTTCCAATTTGCTTTTAATATGAAATTTGCTTTGTTCTCATGTTATTCTTTGTTGAAGATATATCTAGATAGGTAGCGGGCACATGTTTGGAGCAATGTTTGAAAAGTGCTGCCATCTAGTGCTTTTGCTAATGTATAACATTACTGCAAAGCTGCTGCCGTATAGTTCTGCAGACACGTGCACGCTCGTGAGCTTACCTACATTGCAGTTTTTAACAAAGGATACCTATAAAATGAAGAACATTTTAAATAAAATGGAAAGTAGCTTAAAATTGAATGCTCTATCTGAATCATGAAAGAAACATGTTGGTTTTTATGTCCCTTTAAGGAAAAAATAAGTTTCTTGTTAGTTTCAATACCAAATAAAACAACTTTTTATGTGAATAAATGTAATCTTTAAATGCAACTCATGCCCTTTTAAGTAAATCAGTAATAGCTTATGCTCAGTTAGCAGGAAATATACGTTTGTACACAAATCATATTGCTGTATACCTGCTCACAGGCAAATATGTACAATTTGTACAATAATATTTGTGAACAGTGACAAACAAAATCAATTGTATAATATAGCAAGATAATTAAATATATAATATACAATAAATGTATTCAACGCAGTATCTGCCTTTTTACATTATACATTTACATAAATACTTTAAATATACTTTGATGCAAATGTTGTGTGACTAGTTCTAACAGTTACCCATAATTCTCTTTGCCCCAGGCACAGATATTTTCCAATTATTACATGAATATCTTCCCCAGACTGAAAGCTTTTCTATAGTATCAACTCTTTATGTACATGCTCTGATAAATCTTTTGGTTCTTGGACAAATGAGGAATAAGCTACTTCAGGCTTGGGAGGTGTGTGTGCTTTTTCAGACAACATGTTTGTTGTTATGTGAGCCAGGAATTTAAGTGCCCACGTCTGCAAAATGCATACGATATACAACTCAGGACCCGCAGTCAGCAAATAGCTGTCAAGGCTGTCAAGATGATTAACCTTTCAGTATCATATACCCTTCTAATGCAACATCATTGTTTAACTGCAAAATACATTCAAAAATATTTTTTACGCAATTACTATCAGGTGCAAAGGTTTTCGTACCCTTTATGTTTGTGACCTTAGTTGAATCAGGAGCAAGTTTATCTCTAAACTAGCCTCTAATTATCCAGGCATTCTTATTTTTCATAATGAAACCCACTGAAGCTGGAGAAATTAATCTAAACTGTTGTCTAATAAAAAAATATATTTATATTGTTAAAATCTCAGAATTAATTAATTTTAATTTGTTTGTTCATTGCAGATTAATGGAATAGCTTTCCAAGGAATGGAAAAAAAAAACACATTGGGGCCAAATCAAGACTGCGGAGCATTCAATAAATATTGCAGTTTCACATTCACCTGTGTGAAGTTGGCACCCCATGTTTGTAAAAACTTAAATAAAATATACCATTCGTTTGTGCTGATTGTGCCGCAAAAACAAACGTTTGTGCCGGTTTGGTTTCGGAGATATAGCGCATTATATTTGCCGACACTCCGCCCACTTTGCACCCCATGTTATGCAATGTTAAAAACAAATATACCATTTGTTTGTGCTGATTTGTGCTGCAAAAACTAACGTTTGTGCCGTTTTGGTTTTGGAGATATAGCGCATTATTTTTATGAAACCCCGCCCACTTTGCCCCCCATGTTATTCAATTTTAAAAACAAATATACCATTTGTTTGTGCTACGTTTGTGCTGATTTGTGCAGCAAAAATTTAAGATTGTGCCGGTTTGGTTTAGGAGATATTGCACATTAGTTTTTTAATGAAATCCCGCCCACTTTGCACCCCATGTTATGCAATTTTAAAAACAAATATACCATTTGTTTTTGCTGCGTTTGTGCTGATTTGTGCTGCAAAAACGAACGTTTGTGCCATTTTGGTTTCAGAGATATAGCGCATTATTTTTATGAAACCCTGCCCACTTTGCACCCCATGTTATTCAATTATAAAAACAAATATACAATTTGTGCTTCGTTTATGCTGATTTGTGCTGCAAAAACTAACGTTTGTGCCATTTTGGTTTCGGAGATATAGCGCATTATATTTGCTGAAACTCCGCCCACTTTGCACCCCATGTTATGCAGTTTTAAAAACAAATATACCATTTTTTGTGCTGCGTTTGTGCCGTTTTGGTTTCGGAGATATAGCGCATTATTTTTATGAAACCTCGCCCACTTTGCACCCCATGTTATTCAATTTCAAAAACAAATAAACCATTTGTTTGTGCTGCGCTTGTGCTGATTTGTGCCGCAAAAACTAACGTTTGTGCCGTTTTGGTTTCGGACATATAGCGCATTATTTTTATGAAACCCCGCCCACTTTGCACCCCATGTTATTCAATTTTAAAAACAAATAAACCATTTGTTTGTGCTGCGCTTGTGCTGATTTGTGCCGCAAAAACTAACGTTTGTGCCGTTTTGGTTTCGGAGATATAGCGCATTATTTTTATGAAACCCCGCCCACTTTGCACCCCATGTTATTCAATTTTAAAAACAAATAAACAATTTGTTTGTGCTGCGTTTGTGCTGATTTGTGCCGCAAAAATTAACGTTTGTGCCGGTTTGGTTTAGGAGATATTGCGCATTATTTTTTAATGAAATCCCGCCCACTTTGCACCCCATGTTATGCAATTTTAAAAACAAATATACCATTTGTTTGTGCTGATTTGTGCTGCAAAAACTAACGTTTGTGCCATTTTGGTTTTGGAGATATAGCGCATTATTTTTATGAAACCCCGCCCACTTTGCACCCCATGTTATTCAATTTTAAAAACAAATATACAATTTGTTTGTGCTGCGTTTGTGCTGATTTGTGCCGCAAAAATTAACGTTTGTACCGGTTTGGTTTAGGAGATATTGCGCATTATTTTTTAATGAAATCACCTATATCTCCGAAAACGTTAGTTTTTGCAGCACAAATCAGCACAAACAAATGGTATATTTGTTTTTAAAATTGCATAACATGGGGTAAAAATTGGGCGGAGCTTCAGCAAATATAATGCGCTATAGCTCTGAAACCAAACCGCACAAACGTTCGTTTTTGCAGCACAAACAAATGGTATATTTTAATTAAGTTTTTACAAACATGGGGTGCCAACTTCACATAGGTTTTTTTTTTCCTGCATAATTTCAATAATTTTTTAACTTTTCCATAAGATGTGAATTTTGCAGAAAAAAAAGGTTTAAAATTTGTAATTAAACAACGCAATTTTCTCTGCATTTTTTATTTCAGTATTTGTTAGTTTCATACAATTTTTTAAAAAAATGTGTAAGCACTTTTGTAATGTATGCATCTCCTTCACATACTTAAAAGCAGGGACCTTTCCTTGTTCCCAAGGTAATAACTGCCTCTAGAGAAATACGACGGGGACTTTTTAGTGAATCTTGCAAGCACAGAAACATTCAATGCCTTATTTTATAAAGCTCTCTGGTTTGAAAGATTTTATAAGATGCCTGGTAAGTATTATGATTGTTTTAAAGGCAATTGTTACCTTGACAAATGTGTATCTCATTAAAGGGACAGTCTAGTCCAAAAAAAACTTTCATGATTCAGATAGAGCATGTAATTTTAAACAATTTTCCAATTTACTTTTATCACCAATTTTTCTTTGTTCTCTTGGTATTCTTAGTTGAAAGCTTAACCTAGGAGGTTCATATGCTAATTTCTTAGACCTTGAAGGCCGCCTCTTAAGAATGCATTTTAACAGGTTTTTCACCACTAGAGGGTGTTAGTTAATGTTTTTTATATAAATAACACTGTGCTCGTGCACATGAAGTTACCTGGGAGCCATCACTGATTGGCTAAACTGCAAGCCTGTCAAAGAACTGAAATAAAGGGGCAGTCTGCAGAGGCTTAGATATAAGATAATCACAGAGGTAAAAAATATATAAATATAACTGTGTTGGTTATGCAAATCTATGGAATGGGTAAAAAAGGGATTATCTATCTTTTAAAACAATAACAATTCTGGTGTAGACTGTCCCTTTAAGGGGAGTTCAATAATATGCTTTACTTTAAACGGGCAGTATATACCAATTTTCATTTGACTGCATGCAATAGACACAACTATAAAGAATAATATGCACAGATACTGATATAAAAATCCAGTCTAAAACCTTTTAAAAACTTACTTAGAAAAATAGAAACTCACAATTTAGCACTGTTAATGAGATTAGCCTGGGACACCCACTGAAAGGAGCTAATAGCAGAACCTCCATCCTCCCCTGCATAAGAAAAGACCCATTATACAAATAGAAGCAGTCTGAAGTCTGTATACATCAGTATACATCTAAAACTTTAGGGCTAGGTTAGAAGTCTGAAAATCAGCACAGTATTTAAAAATAAGCAAAACTATACATTTTTACAAAAACACACCTAGATGGGCTATATAAATGGATAATTTACAAAACATTTATGCAAAGAAAAATCTAGTGTAGAATGTCCCTTTAAGGAGAGACACTTAAAAATATAGTGCTCATTAACATAAGATGATGGTTTCTCTCCATGCTGGGGTTTAAAATATCCCTGAGAGACAGTAATTAATTAATGCGCTGCTCCATATTTGATTGTATTCTTCAAACAGTGCTTCGCTCTGGCTGCACTGTGTTAAGGAAAACCTAGCCAGTACAGCCAGAATACATCGTTCTTTGAAGAGAACATGTTGCCTGATGGTGAACAGTGCTGCAAGGTGACAGCGCTAACAGTTCCTGCATGTGTCCCATTTTTTTCTGTAGACATGCTGCATTTTCTGCAATGACATCTCAGGGAAACTGTGGGATCTTTAAAGTTAGGTCCATATCTGGGCAATGTGGGAGTGACTTTGGAGTACTTTAGCAGGAGTCCAATGTGTTAACTGTGGGGGACATTGTGCCTATTAAATTCCTATTATCCTAATTCCAGGGAGATATGTACAGCCTATATGTGATATTCTGCATATGTATTGCCCTTCTAAACTACCTATGCCAAGAATATCACACTTGAAAAGTGTTGTTATAGGGATTAAACAAATTAAAGGGTTAAAATACTTTGCTGCAACCTATGTCTTAAAAGTGATCCATTAAAAACATTAATTTAATTATGAAGACAGTTACTTTTAATCCCAAATATTGCAAATCTTGAGAAACTAAAACTAAAAAAAAAACCTATAATTATTTTTTAACTCCAACACCTCCCTTTAAAAGTAGGTTGTACATGACAAAAATCAAACAACCAATCATTGCACACTAGCAATGCATCTACTAGCATAATTATGAAGGAAAGTGTGCTGCCAATTACATGAGCAATAACAAATTGAATGTGGATTGTATACTACTACTACTATCGCTTATTCTATTGTGATGTGTTGTGTAGGCACAACGTCATTGCCTACTACTGTGCACTGCATGCGCAACTCCGGAAGGCCCTATCTGGCTAGTCCCACAGTGGGTTTGGAAAGGATTCAATTTCCTGGGAAGAATTGTGAAGAAAAAATAAATTGGGCTTACTGCCCCTTAAAAGGGATAGGGAAGTCAAAATTAAACTTGCATGATTCAGATAGAGCATGTCATTTTAAGACACTTTTAAATTCACTTCTATTTTCAAATGTGCTTCGTTCTCTTAGTATCCCTTGTTAAAAAAAAGAATACACACATATCATACGCTTGTGGGGGCTGCTGCAAATTGGTGCCTGCACACATTTGTCTCTTGTGATTGGCTAAATAGATATTTTCAGCTTCCTGTCAGTAGTGCAATGCGGTCCCTTCAGCAATGGATAACAAGAGAATGAAGAAAATTTGATAATAGCATTACATTGGAAAGTTGTTTAAAATTGTATGTTCTATATGAATCATAAAATAACATTTTGGGGTTTACTATCCCTTTAAATAGAACACAAAGCAGTGGAGGAGACCAATGAAACTTCGGTCAAATAAAAAGAGAAACCTGGTGTTTCAAATACATATGGTTGTTGCTTTAAAGGGACAGTGTACACCAGAATTTTTATTTTTTAAAAAGATAGTTAATCCCTTTATTACCCATACCCCAGTTTTGCATAATCAACACTGTTATAGTAATACACCTTTTTATCTCTGTGATTGCCCCCTAATTTCAGTTCTTTTGACAGACTTGCATTTTAGCCAATCAGTGCCAACTCCTAGGTAACTCCATGGGCGTGAATAGAATGTTATCTATATGGCACACATGAACTAATGCCCTCTAGTTGTGACAACATGTCAAAATACATTCAGATAAGAGGCAGTCTTCAAGGGCTAAGACATTTGCATATAAGCCTTCTAGGTTTAGCTTTCAATTAAGAATACCAAGAGAAGGAAAAAAAATTGATGATAAAAGTAAAATGGAAAGTTGTTTAAAATTACATGCCCTATCTGAGTCATGAATTTTTATTTTTGACTATACTGTATCTACATATAAAAAAAAAATGTAAGGGGAAATCTAGTACTGTACTCAAATTGAATGCTCTAATTTGCTAGAACTCTGCAAATGAGTTAAACACAGTTACAAGTGCATTAAAGAAAAGTTCTAAAAATATAAATTTAAAACACATATTGAAAGTTTGAAACTCGTATAAATACAGATACAAATACATTTCTATAGGTCTCCAGTTCAGGATTCCAGCACATTACTTAATCTGAAAATTACAACTTTTTTTTTAAAAAAAAGGTTTTCACCGCTTTCTGATACATCCAAGGTCCTCGTAGGTTTTTTTTTTATAAATCAAGGGGAACTAATTAGCGTTCTATATCATTTTTATATAATAAAACAGTTACAAACATTTTGGAAGACACTCTTGCAAACTTTTTTTTTTTAATCCACATCTACAGGAGTGCTACTGTTAAATTAGCAAATTGATTCTGGAATAGTCATGTAGCATCCAAAAGAGAAAAGAAAACTGCGCTGCAGATCGTTTCTATCTATTTAAGGCAAATTACCCGCCCACTGCTTCTACCGTGCTGCTTTTACCATAGGACCAGTGCCGTCATGTGACTCTGGTGACATCAGAGGTCCTTTAGCCGGGTGGGATCTAGCTGCTACCCTATGAATGAACAAGTGTCAGGTATGACAATGAAAAATGTCAACATGGACTTAATCTCCAGCGGCTTTGGTTCGTGGATATACAGGCTAAATCTGGCGTTAAAATATTTACTAAAATAATGGGATTTTAAAAATGTCCAGAAAGCTAAATACCAAGGGTGCAACGGGTACAAGTGGAGAACCTTATCCTTCTGATCTATATCCCTGTTCTCCACTACACTACCTCTGAATAAATTTGCTGCAGGTATCCACTGCCCAGGGTACAACATCATACCGACCAATAGGACTACAAATCCCACAAACCTTTGCTGCTAGAGCTAGCTACTGATAATATAAAATTAGTGACTTTAAGAAACAACTGCTTGTTTTCTTCCCCCAAAAATGCACCTAACAGAAGATAAATTATATTTATGCAAAATTTTACATAGAGCCAACACAATTTTAGCACCAGAAAAACATTCTGGTGAACTTTAATACACACATACACTCACTTCTCCACAGAACAAGCTACCAGCCAGGAGGCATTATGAAAACAAAACGATTTAATGATAATTTGTAAAACAAAAATGTAATAATTTACTATTACAGACATCCCAAGTCTCCCTGAATTTCAGGGAGTCTCCCTGATTGTAATAGCGGCTCCCTGATGCCAGCAAATGGAATGCAATCTCCCTGAAATTCCAAGTACCATGATCCAATGTGGCCCAAATCCAGAAAAGTGTTTCTTTAAGGAATCCCTTTAGTTGCTGGGACGTTATAGAACCCTCAAAGCATGCATCAGTAACCAAAAAGCCCCCACTGATTTTATTAAACTAAAACACAAATATTACCTTATTTACTGCACGTAATTAAAGTTTGTATTCCAAAATATCTGAGCATTCAACAAGCGTACGATCACTAGAAAATAGGTTTGTTGTATGTGGTTGAGCAATAAAGCTACTTTTTTTTAATGTGACTTTAGTGGGAAGCTACTTTAATGAAAAGTCTATTTTATTTAGGGTTTCAAGGTGTCCAATATATAACTGGGAGGGGGGGGGTCGCGGCGCAGTAGCGGGAGAAGCCACCTCCCTGAAATTAGTTTTTGCAGGTTGGGATGTCTGCTATTAGCTAATTTTATCTTAATATTGGCTTAAATTTTAGCCAGGCATTCAGTAAATTAATCGATAGAATACAAGTGGTGCGCTAATTTTCGAGCGCAAGCGATACTAGGTTTTTTTAGGCTTTTTTGTGTGCAACAAAAAAATGTTTGTATTACAAGTTGAAAGTAAACGCGAGACCGCAATCTCAATTTACGCTCATTGGGTTAGCGCAACTGAAAAACTTGTGTAAAGGGTATTGAGCTACAAACAAAATCGTCCAAAACACAACATAAATACTGAAATAAACTGTTACACTATCTTATAAACATTATTCACATAAATATTAAAAAATCGAAAAGGTTCAAAGTTATTTGGTATATGGCCATGCATTTGAGTGCAAAGGGATATATTATTTATGTATGTGCCTAAATAATAATTCCATAATAATATTTAATAACGTTTTACTGTGTATCTACTCCAATGTTCTTCATACAGGAACATTTTATTTTAATTTAAAGGGATACTAAACCCAAATGTTTTCTTTCATGATTCAGATAAAGCATGCAATTTTTAGCAACTTTCTAATTTACTCCTATTATCAATACTAAACCCAAATTTTCTTTTGTGATTCAGATACAGCATGCAATTTTAAGCAACTTTCTAATTTACTCCTATTATCAATTTGTCTTCGTTCTCTTGCTATCTTTATTTAAAAAGCAGGAATGTAAAGCTTAGGAGCTAGCCCATCTTTGGTTCAGAACCGGGGTTACGCTTGCTTATTGATGGCTAAATGTAGCCACCGATAAGCACTTTTCAGGGTGCTGAATCTAAAATGGGCCGGCTTCATATTGCAACCCATGTGGAGAACATGCGTGTGTGTGTGTGTATATATATATATATATATATAAAGTGTGGAAACATATCACTATGGTTTACTAGTCAGGTGTTAAAAGCAACTAGCCCAGAGGGAAAAGTTAGTAGTCCACTCAATGTTAAAGATAGAAAAAAGTCAAATTTCTAAGTCGTCCTGGACCACTGTAAATTTTAAACCCTGTATGTATGTATGTGTATGTGTATATATATCTTACAGATTTTGCTTACCGGTGTGTATACAACAGTCTTTAGATTTAAATTGATATACTCAAACAAACAGTGTATTATGGCTTTCATTTTATATAAATAGCAAAAAAGGGGAAATGGTTCAAAGCAACAAAACCAAATAACTGCTTTCAAGTAATGTCCAGACAAGCTTTAAGCTGTGCATTTCTTATTATTTCCTTAGGCAATTATATTGCAGTAATAATAGTATAATTGTAATTATATGCCCCCCTCTCTCTCTCTCTCTCTCTCTCTTTAAATCAGACCAGCGCTGCCATTCTTAACTTCTACTTTTATAAGATTCCAGTTGAACATTTTTTAAAGTACTTTTTTCTCCAATTTTTATATCTATTGTTTTGAATCTATGTTTATAACCATTTACCCATCAGTATGGGCCATCTCAAATCACTTTATGAGGGTAGAAACTATGCAATGTATTAACAAGGTTGGAAAACAATGTTTGAACATATAGAATTTAAGATATTGTTGAAGTGCATATTTCACATTGTAAGAATTCGAATATATACTCTATCACACTGTTTAAAGAAAGGAAAAAAGCATATTACGTAATGTACCTTTAAAGCCCTAATTGATGTTTAGAATTTCCACCAATCAAATCCCAGTGTGGGGTTTTTAAACCATAGTGTGTGTATGGTGTTTTAGGACTATGAGTACGGCGCAAGCCGAAACATGTTAGTCTATCTTTTTCTCTAGTAGGGCATGTACCCTCTATGTTTTAATTATATTTAAATAAAGAAACTTTTATTTTTAACTACAGCAACTGACTATTTGTTTATTTTTGAGCTTTCATTTTATATAAACAATACAAAAAAATACTAACAATTCTGGTCTTATTCAGGTCAAACAAGCTGTAAATACGGTCTAGTCCTTCATACACGATATTAAGGTTGTGCAGTTTAGTCATATAGAGATCGCCAACCCATCTTTAACGCAGTTATGCAAGGCAGGGTTGAGAAAAGAGGATAGGGGTAAGATCTGAATGTATCCAGGGTTACCTGGAGGGAGGAGAATGAAAGCAGGACAGTGTGTAGGTGGGGACCTCCTGGGCTTCACTCTAGAGGTACAAGATGGTATATAACTACATCCCTCAATGGGTATGTAGGCGAGATTCCCAAAAGAATTTTATGTTGTGATATGTGTCTAAGTTGCCTCTGTGGAAGTATCCATATTCTTCCAGCTGTAGGGTATTGTTTATATTGTTCTCCCAGGAGAACTGAGTGGGTATGCTTGGGGACTTCCAAAGGGATGCAAAGTTCTCGCCGAGTTCAACGCTATAGCTATCAATAGAGGCCCAAAAAGGTTTCAGCTTAATCCATGACCACCAGATATGTATCATTGTTCCTATCCCCCCACATCCCCTCCAACAGGCATCAGATGCATCTGGATATATGCGCTTAAGTCTAACAGGAGTAAGATACCATCTTGTTAAGACTTTATAGTTGGTCTCTAGAAACTTAGCGGAGTGAGAGGATTTTTGAGTGTTTTTCATTATGTGTTTCCAGTCAGTGTCACTGAGTTCTTTGTCTAGATCAGTATGCCATCTATTTACATAGTTTGGGGCGTGAGAGTACGTGGAGTCGATCAGAACTCGCTTGGCCCAGGCCAAGATGTGACATAGTGGTGTTTCTATGATACAAAGCTGTTCAAAGGGAGTTGTTTGTCTGGTGAGAGATTTTTTAACTGGGGATGTTGATAAATACTGTAATTGGAAATGTTTAAGCCATCTCGTGAAGGCACCTCCTAACATGTCTTCCAATTCATACCTCTCTGATTTTACCATTGGCCATGAGTTTGGTTATTGGTACAGTGTAACCCATCTGCCAATTACTGAGATTATATAGCTTATGTTCCAATCCCCCGTGTAGCTCTGCGTTAGGAGAGACTGGGGACAAGGGAGACCGTAGAGTGGAGATTTTGGGAGAATAAAGGATTCATTGATCACAGTAGTCAAAGAAGTGTTGGTACATCTAGTATGCTCTTAACCATGGAGGGCGACTTTTTTTGTCTATCCAACAAAGTGCCCCGGAGAGGGGTTTTTTTAAATTTGGGAGTCAAGAGAAACCCATGCTTTAGTGTTTTGATTCCAGTGCCAATCGAGTATTCTTTGTAAGCTCACTGCTTTATAATATGTTTCAATGTTTGGCAGACACAGCCCTCCATGTTGTAGAGAGCGATACATCGTGTCCTTGACTGCCCTAGGCTTAATCTTCCCCCCAGACAAATACATTTAGAAGCTTTTGAAGTGAATTACGGAAGGATATGGGAAGTGATATTGGGACTGCCTTAAGGCGATATAAGATCCTAGGGAGAGCGTTTATCTTTACTGCTTGAATCCTACCCCACCATGAAATTTGGCGGTCACTCCAATTGTTGATGTCTTTTTTTAAAGGGATACTAACCCCACATTTTTTTCTTTCATGATTCAGATAGAGCATGCAATTTTAAGCAACTTTCTAATTTACTCCTATTATCAATTTTATTTGTTCTCATGTTATCTTGATTTGAAAAAGCAGTAATAAAAGGTTAGGAGCCAGCCCATTTTTCGTTCAGCACCTTGGTAGAGCTTGCTGATTGGTTTTCTACATTTAGCCACAAATCAGCAAGTACTACCCAGGTGCTGAACAAAAAATGGTCCAGCTCTAAAGCTTACAGTACTGCCTTTTCAAATCAAGATAGCATGAGAACAAAGAAAGATTGATAATAGGAGTAAATTAGAAAGGTACTTAAAATCTCATGCTCTATTTGAACCATGAAAGAAAAAAATTAGGTTTAGTATCCCTTTAAATCTGAGTATAATCTAATGAAGTTTATTTCAAAAAGCGTTCTGGGTTTGGGGGAAATGTATATTACTAGTTTAAATCAAAGAAAAAGCCCTATTAAGAGAATAGGGAAAAGTATGCTCTTTTTACACATAAAATATATATTTTTCCACTTAAAATTGAACTTTTACTAGTTATAGTTAGAAAAGGCAGCATAAATAGAAATTGTATCTAGTGTGCCAGAAAAATAGTTAAAAACACAACTCTGTAACTATGACTTGTATAAAGTACTTCAATGTTGCTGATTTTAGGTAGTTTATCACATATGAGGAGGAGGGAAAAAATCAACGATATTGGGTAAATATAAGAGCCTCTATTTAGGAACTGTGTCCTGTATTGCCCTATATTAGGGTAGATAAGCCACTTTTTTTTTTACACTAAATATACTATAAATCCCTTCCCCATCCTTCCCACAATATGTCCCAAATGTTACAACAACAAATAAAATTATCAATTAGTAAATAGTCTGAAATTAACAGAGTGCAGTTAAAATAAACATGAAGCCCCTGACGCGGTCACATTTCACATATACACTTCCTCAGAGGGGTGAGGGTATAGCATATATGTGAAACGTGACAATGTCAGGGGCTTTGTGTTTATTTTAACTGCACTCTGTTAATTTCAGACTATTTACTAATTGATAATTTTATTTTTTTGCTTCTATTTGATATACCAGCCGAGTTATTCAACTGTTAACGGTGAGCGCATTTCCCTTCATAGTCATTTTTTTGGATTGTTTGTGTAGAAGTTTTTTCTCTTTTCGTACAGGTTTTTACCAGGATTTGTTTTTGAGCTGGCGCCTGGGTTCCCAACACTTCCTCCACCTGGATTCATCTTGAGAACCGGACTTTTACTTTTTTGATACTTTTAAACTTGGACATATTCGACAATATATTTTTTAACTCTTCCTATTTTTTTCTACTCTGGGACTTATTCAGATTGGCCAATTCTGCTGCAGTTGCTTTTTGACTACTACCATTCTCTATCCTTATTTCGTTGCTATGTTTGTTTATCTGTTGCCAATAATTTGTCTAATTGTTATATATTAAATGAGTATTTAATGTACTGCACTTATTAGACTAGTTTTGTTTCACTAACTAGACTAGTTTTGTTTCACTTTTTACTTTCACTTTATTTCTCGCTATAGGCAACATATGCTTAATGCTTGATACTCGTTACTTTGTTTCACTTAACCACTTTGTTTTACTTCATTACTGGTATCTCTATATTTATTCCTGTTTATAGACAACATATGCTTATACTATTCAATACACGTTACTTTGTTTCACTTGATCACTGGTATCACTATATTTATCTTACACGCTATTATCTTACACGCCATTAGCCGACAGCCTACGGTCTGTTGCTTCTCTTTTGGATAAGTTCCTCTTTGATTGTATATAGGGGTTTCTCTAAGAAAACCAACACCGTCTCCTATTTTTTTTTATTAAACTCCCATTTCTAATTATTTGTTTTTGCTCAATATAGCATTTGTGAATCATTATATTTATTGGCGGGCACATCATTTTTTATCATCATTTTTGTTCATATTATTTGCACCACGATCAGTCACACGGTCTTTTCTATTTCAACTGCACATAATAGATTACCGCACTTGCCATATTATTGTCTATATTGACCAATTGCTGCTTTTATCATCACATAGGATATTTCATAAAGTATCTCTTTATCTGTATACTTGTTTATTGCCACTTTTTCCTCCTTCTGTGCTAAGGCTCTCTTTACCTTCTATCCGTACCATTTTTGAGGTTTAGTTTATGGTTTAGTTCCGATTTCCTAAGGTCTGATAAAAGTTTATCGTGCTTTAGATTTGATTAATTCTCCACGTATAATTGCCTTATGGGCGAGCCAATTGTATATATCAGTAGTGTCTGTCGGGTTGTTGAGCTGAAAGTATTCTTTAATAGAATTTTCTATGTGGGGTTTAATTATTGTGTTGTGTAATAGTGATGTGTCTAAACGCCACGTGAATGGGCGTTGTGAAGTGGAAGGCCAAGCAAGTTCTAGGATTATTGAAGAGTGATCAGACCACGAAATTGGGAGGATATCAGTTTCAGATGCTAATGAGTTGTTATTGTGGTCTAACATCCAGTAATCTATCCGTGAATATGTATGACCTGGATTAGAATAAAAAGTATAGTCACGGGTTCTCGGGTGGTGAAGTCTCCATACATCTATTAGTAGTAAAGTGTCTAATTTTTGTGCTATGCGATTTCTGCTTTTATTGGAGATGTGACTTTTACCTGAGGAGCAATCTAAGGTCGGGTTTAAAGTAATGTTTAGATCCCCTCCCAGAATTACTGTTCCATTCTGTACCTCCATCAATCTATTTAAGGCTGTTGTTATATATATATATACTGACCTTCGTTGGGGGCATAAATATTCATCAGGGTAAGGGGACGGTTGTAAAGAAGTCCTACCAAAATTAGTTATCTCCCTTCCTTGTCGGAATGTTGTTCTATGTTAAAGGGTGTGTTTCTGTTAATCAATATTCCTACTTTGTTTTTCTTTTTAATGTTGGAATTGAAGAACTGTTGGGTACATTTTTTATAGTAGATTGTAGGCTCTTTGGGGTTATTGGAGACCTAAATGGGTCTAGGCACATCTAGGGGTAAATGCTTTATGTTAATCATTAGCTAGGGGGCACTTGTATTAAATCCTGTAATTGTACGTGACAACCTTATGCTGTCATGTTAAAATTGAGAGTGAGAATGTATTCTGGAGCATGCTATGGAGCAAGGTTACGATATAAAACTATGAGAATGTATCTCACTTACAGAAAGGGAGCCTGTTAAAGGCAAGCATTAGCACAAATATTCTATCAAACTGCCTGTATGGCCCATTTCTTTTTCTCTTTTTCTTTCTTTTCCTTTATCTAAACACCTAGAAACTGTCCATTTGGACCATTTGTGGAAGGAAGGTTCTTGGAAAGTTCACATGTGCTCATCTGTTGTCAGATTCTTCAGTAGGCCCAATTCTAGCCGGGGCGGTTTCTCTGGCTCTTTTCCTCTGCACTTTGTTCCAGTGCAGTCTCTGTTGCTTAGGCTGGGATTTATCTGTAGTAGGTGAGTGTGTCTCTTGAATTTATGGCAGTGATGGACGGTTGGGGTATGCCGAGATGGGTGCAAAAGTCCTCAAGGTCTTCGGCATTTCAGTATACGTGTATCTTGTTGTCCTTCAATACTTTTATTCTAAAAGGAAATCCCCATCTATAGGGTATTCTCTGCTCTTGCAGATATTGGGTGATGAATCTTGACTCCTTTCTGTTTTGTAGAGTGATTGGACTTAGGTCATTGTATATTTGGAGTTGTATCCTCTTAAATGTGACTGGTTGTTTTTGTCTGGAAGCTTTAGAGATGCTTTCCTTATCAATAAACTTATGAAACTTGAGTATCACGTCCCGTGGTGGTTCTGAATCCCTAGGTTGTGGGCGCAGAGCTCTATGGGCTTGGTTGAGATGTAAGTCAGGATGTTGTGGATCATTCAATAGATACTTGAATAGGTCTTGGAGGAAGGAGTTAAGGGAATCTTGCGTGTTCCTTTCAGGAATACCTCTTATTTGAAGGTTCTGCCTCCTTCCCCTATTATCCAGGTCCTCTATTTTTTCCTGCAGGAAGGTGATTTTGGATTCTTGGGTGTGTATTTTTATGTTAAGAAGGTACACATCTGTACTTTGTTGGTCTGATTGTTCTTTTAAGAATTCAATTCTATTCCCTAGCTTTGTGACTTCTCTTTTAACTTCATCCAGACCATCTTTAATAATGCGACCTACTTGCTGAATAAAGGAGGCAAAGTCCCCCTTTGTGGGCAACTCTTTCAGGTCTGCACAAGTGATTGGTATATCTTGTTCTGATTCTTGTAAGGCAGATTCATCATCCTGAGTTTGTGAAGATGTTTCGTCTTCCTGACTGTTAGTACTCAGTGCCTTGAAGTACATATTTACTTTGGCGCCAGGATTAGGGGTATTTTTACAGCTTTTATCCCCTTTTTGCATTCTTCTGGATGCCATTATTAAGGTAGTGCAGAGGGAGCTATGTCAACCCACTCCTCCTGTGTGGAATATTTTAGCTCAAGATGGAGTTGGAAAGAGTTATTATACCAGAGACTTAAATGTCGCTATTATCTTTTGGGTGTATGCAGTTTAGTTATCAGAAGATAAGGCCTGTAGTAATTCTGCTTATTAATGAAATATTTTTTTTTTCCTACGTGGCCCTCTGTTACTGGCCTCAGGTTTAGAAAAAAAATGTTTCCTGCCTGGGAATTGAGCGCTAGCCTCTTTATGTTCTGCTTATGCAACGGGTGTGCAGTCCGGTGCAGTATTTGGGTCAGTTGTGGTTAAGCTATCTGGGTATAGCCTATTTTTATTTTCCTTTTTCCCTCAAAGCTGTTTTCAATTGTGGCCTGTATCCCCCAAGCAGGCCGTTCTGAGTAGTTATGTGTGGCCACAAGGGTGTCGCACCTCCCTGAGCTTTATTCAGTACCTTGCCCCCCCCATGAGAGGAAGCTAGAAATTCACAGAGTCCAGGTTATTTGTATTTCAGGTCTCTATTTTATTCAGATCCTGAACTTATTATCTCAGTGTGTCTGTTTTAAATTAGGATGTGGGATCCCCCTCCAGGCCTGTGTGCGTCAAGTTGCGTAGTTTTAACTATTTGCCATCACTTCTTGTAATTAAATTTTCAGGAGGTCACCCGCTGTGCTTTTGGGAGGTTTGCTCCCTTCACGCTTACTATAGCGTCTCACCTGTTTGAAATATGCTGGTTTTCTGTGTGCGCCTTTCCCTCCGCCATAGAAGCGTGTAACTATCGCTCCTGGTCTTAAGGTATCTGGCAGGAATTACCTCTGTGCCTCTTTTAGCTGTAGAATTGCCCGACTGAGAATTCGTGGTGAGTAACAGCAGCTCTTAGTAACCTCCGGTCTGGCTCCGGTCTCTGTGTCCTCCCACCTCTCTCTGCTAAGCGCTCTCTGTAATGGCGCCGGATGCTTATGTGCATACGTGTTATACCTCTTCTCCACTGCTATTTATGTCCTCTTCATTCCGTTTTCATCTAACTTGCTGCCGATCATGCCCCTGTTTGATGCTTTGTCCCTTAATGCCTGTAATTTTTATTTTATTACATAATTAAACCCTAAATGTGCCTTAAATTTTGCAGAGCTTCAAGACATTTCGGCCATCTCTGTATATGGTCGGCTCCGCCCCCACCTTGTTTCATATTCATACAAGTTTAATTTTTTTTGTGTGCGTTTTTTTTCGATCTAGAAGGACACCTATCTTTATCGTTAAGGCTACTATAGGATTATAGCAAAGCTTGATATTCTATAATATGGACACAATAAATTATTATTTTGTAAAATAACAAATGTGACCAAGAGAGAATTGCAGGGGTCTTAGAAATATGTTTATCATTTTTTTTTTACAGGTCAATAATCTTAAAAGGATGATGTCCTCCTGTTCAAGAACAAGTAACAAATTATCATAGAAAATATGGGGTTTCTTTTAAAGTGCATGACTTCTTTGACTTCAAGGTGAGTCTTTTTGTATAGAGTTGTCTAATAATTACATAGGGAAATTATCACGAAATAAGGAACACAAATCTAAGATCAAGTTTAAATGTTTTAACTTAATTTCTCCTTAAGTGCCTTGTCAATGAATTGTATATATTTGTAGGTCCCCTTAAGGAGCAGTGCTTAAGCATAAAAATAGTTACAACTAAATAAGCATAAATCACAGACGTGTGAGTTATGTCAAAAAAGTATGCTTCTTTACACTGATTTGAATTATAGATCACAATGTAGTGCTATTAGAAGATAAAAAATAACTTTTATTAATATTTATTTAAGGTACACTAAACCCCAATTTTTTCTTTCATGATTCAGATAGAGAATACAATTTTAAAAAAACATTCCAATTTACTTCTATTATCTAATTTGCTTCATTCTTTAGGTATCCTTTGTTGAAGAAATAGCAATGCACACGGGTGAGCAAATCACACGAGGCATCTATGTGCAGCCACCAATCAGCAGTTACTGAGCCTATCTAGATATGCTTTTCAGCAAAGGATATCAAGAGAATGAAGCAAATTAGATAATAGAAGTAAATTAGAAAGTTGTTTAAAATTGCATGCTCTTGGGAGTTCCGGTGGAGGAGGAGCTTTACAGGTGCTGCACAGGTGTGGCACAGGAGCTGCACAGGTGCTGCTAGGCTCGATACTCCAGCCCTTCAAACACTGGCGGTATTGCTTCTCCGCGCCTGGCCTCAAGTCTTGGGGCTATTGCTGTAGGCAGTAAAGAGAATCTACTCTGGAACTCGCTACAGTGGTCTGTCATCCCACTGTTATTTAAGCCTATTTTCTGGCTATTTGATTTCTATGACCTAACCATTACAAGGTGCCTCCCAAGTTATCAAAGGTTTATAGCCCACTAACTAGGCACCAGTGCTAAGAGACTTCCTACCCCCCCCCACATATACACAGACTGGATAAACAGAACTCAACAAACGGCAGTGTTACTCCCCCGTCTCAAACTGCTAACCCCGCCAGCTAAAGGTGTAATCCATCAGCCTAATCCGCAAACTTTAAGTCATCGCTGGAACTGTTCCTACCTTTCTTTTCTTTTGCTGGGACTTTGTTTGCTTGGTGTTTTTCTTCTTCCCTCCCCCACCGGTGCTGCATGGGAGGGATTGAGCTGGTCCTGAGACGGGACCTGACGCCTGAAGCACGCTTGTCGCCCTGTGGTGACGAATTTCCCGCTCCCCTCCCACCGGTGCTGCGTGAGGGGAGCTGAGCACGGATCCTAGTGAAACTGAACACGGGTGCCGATGGTGCCCGGTTGAATATATAAAGAGCTAGAAAATCTGGAGGTTCCCGCTGCGGGCGGTGGATGCCTGGACATCGTTTGAAGGGGTGAGTCTGTAGTGAACCGATTGTTTGGTAAAAGGGGAGAAGAAAGAAAACGCATAGAAGAAGATCAGAAGGGGGGGAGGTTAACTAATTATTTATTATATAAAGACTGGCGGTGCCTAGTTCCTTTCCTCCCTGAAAATTACAGTCTGAGGCAAGGCAAGAACAGAGGAGAGAGGAAGAAATTGAAGGAGATAAGGGACAAAACGGCCTGGTTATGCCGATATAACATCAGAACTGCACAGAATTATAGCAGGGGATAATAAAGTTGGACAGAAGGAAAAAGATTAAAAACTTCAGAACTCTGCTCTGTTATATCAAAATGGCCAGACTGGTTAAACTGCACTAATATACTTTCTGTCAGTTTATAATATCCATGAGAAATGTATCACTGAGATGATTACAGTGTATATTGTTTACTACATTGTTTGACGGTGCATAGGTTGATAGTTTTATATATGGAAAAGGCTTCTGATTTATGTCCTCTTTCCTTTCTCCTTTATCTTTTGTTTCCTTCCTTTCTTTGACATCTAGTTAAAAATGATTAGACTCTAAAGGTTGGTTTTCTACTCAGGTAACAAAAGTTCAGAGATATAAGTGTTTGAATATTACAATCTAACTGTTCTTGGTTATTATAAGTCATATTATATATAGATTCAAGTCTTGAGAGCTATCTATATATTCAAGCTAAAGGGGATAGCAAGCAAGGGTCAGCAATCCCCCGGCCAATATTTTAAAAATTATCTAGGGTAGTAGACCCGTGCGGCCCATTTTTGGATCAGGCTCTGTGTAGAGCAAGTATTGCTGTGAATTGCTCTCCTACTGTTGTTTTTGCTGCTTGTATCGAGGCGAGTGAGCTTACTCACTTCACATTTCGGGGTCCCTGAATTCTTCTTCTTCTTTTTCAGTATGGTATAAATTGGGAATATGTCTTCACATTTTTAGATTAGCACTGCCCTGCACTCAACTCCCCCACACTCACTCACATCCTTCCCTCCCCCACTTCCAACCTATCATTGATTGTCACAGGGAGGCTCATCTCCCCCTTAGATTATTTTCCCCAACTCGGCACATGGACAAGTCTCTTCACAGTCACTCTAGCTCTCACTCCCCAGGTATGGCAGCGAGACAAAGGGATAGGAGAGCAAAAAATGCCTCTGAGAGTTTACCTGAGACACAAACAACCCACAATAATGCAATAACTCTGACTGACACAGATAATATGCAAATCTTGGTCCTAAAAATCTCTGAGGCCCTAGCACCAAATTTTGATGCATTGAAATTAGAGATTAAAAATGATATTACACTACTATCACAGGAAGTAAGACATTTTGCCAACAGACTCAACGAAGCTGAACAGAGGGTCTCAGATCTTGAGGATCTTACGACACTGCATAGTGCTAACTTAGAAACAGCTAATCTATCAATCATGACATTACAGGCCAAACTCGAGGACCTCGAGAATCGTTCCCGTAGGAACAATATTCGGATAATCGGGGTCCCAGAGGATAAAACATATGAGGACTTAAATATCTTTATCTCAGAGACCTTGCCCCAAATATTAAAAATTCCATCTAACCATCCCCAGATTATAGTAGAAAGAGCACACAGATTAGGTAGGCCAAGGGTAGACAATGGAGGCAATTACAGACCGAGACCTGTAATTGCAAAACTTCTAAATTTCCAAGATAAGGTCACAATAATGCAATTTTTCCGCAAGAATCAACCTATTACTTTAGATGGATCTAGAATCTCCTCTTCCAGGATTTCTCGGTTGAGACGTCATCCAGGAGGAGGGCACTGGCTCCAGTCTGCTCTAAATTGATCCAACAGGGCCATCAAGCCACTATTGTCTACCCTGCAAAATTGAAAATTATAAATGGTGAAAATATACGTGTGCTCAACAATCTATCAGAAGCTGAACAATTTTATAAAGAATTAAATGTGTCAGGCCCATAATTGCCAGGCTGAAAATAGGCCTCTCATATGCTGTTTTTCTTTTCTTTCCCTTCTTTTTCCCTTTTTTTTTTTTTTATTTTTGTCTAAACTACAGACTAAAATTCTATCGGTGTGTGAGGGTTATCTGGTTCTCGGCGGAGACTTCAACATGTCACCCTACTGCCCGCTGGACAGGTTAAGACACTCCACTAGATTAACTAAACATAAAAGGGATAATCTAGAGACTAAATTGTTGAAATCAATCATGCAGAACCTAGCAATTAAGGACGTATGGAGACAACAGAACCCTGATATAAGAGATTTCACCTGTCTCTCACGGGCACACAAAACTCTCTTAAGAATCGATTTATTTCTATTCGATGAGAGATTATCTAGGTCTAAGTAAAATCAGGTATATTACCAATCTTCTTGTCAGACCACGGTCCAATATTCATGGATTTCCAGTTAACACACTCCAAGGACAGATCAATACGGTTTGCGTTTCCAGTATTCCTTGCGTCAGATTTAAAGTTTAAGAATTGGCTCAAACTTAAATTCTCTGAGTATGTTCAAAATAATCAGGCCCATATAAGTTCGCCCCTGGTTTTCTGGGAGGCCGCGAAGGCAGTCCTTAGGGGAGAAATTATAGCTTACAGTGCCTGGAGACACAGGAAAATAAAATTGAGAGAGAAAGAAATCACCAATTCAGTAATTAATTCATATAATTCCTTCCTAATAGAAAAATCACCTAGCAACTGGGCAAAATACATTAGAGCCAAAAATACCAGGGACACGTTCGCGGTCTTCTAGGAGACACAGAGGGACTTAAAACTACAAGATAGATTATACAGATACGGAAATAAATCAGGCAAACTTTTGGCTAACCTGGTTAAGAGAGAGAAAAAGTCTTCTCTGATTGAGAACATTCAACAGGATGGCATCTCTTTGGATAAGACAGAGGAAATCGCTGAGGTATTTACCACATATTATCGGGTTCTCTATTCCTCCAGGACTTCGGACCTGGAGCAGGCAATGAAATTTTGGAATGAAATTTCATATCCTAAAGTTCCGGCTGACATGGCCGATCTTCTTAATGCCCCAATCACGGAATCAGAAGTCATAAAGACTATTACAGACTTTCCGCTGAATAAAGCACCAGGCCCAGATTGTTTGCCAAATGAATTTTACAAAATTATGAGCACTGAAATCACACCATACCTTAATAATCCTTATAACAGTATGTTTATTAAGGGAGACCCAGTGGCGACTTCTTTCTCTGCCTCTAACACTATTCTGATCCTGAAGCCCGGGAAGGACCCAACACTCAAAGAATCATATAGACCCATAGCGTTATTAAATGGAGACTATAAGATCTTGTGCTCCGTAATCGCCAGGAGACTACAGCCGGTTCTTACCAACATTATTCATCCAGATCAAGCTGGATTCTTATATAAAAGAAACTCTACAGCAAAGATAAGAGAAGCCTTGGCGGTTGCGGAATATTTCAGGACCAGGGAGATGTTGGGGAGCAGGGGGGAGGGGGGGGACCCCGGATCTGGCTATCCTATCCATAGATGCTGAGAAAGCGTTTGATTCAATCCACTACGATCATCTGTTTACCTCACTAACCAATTTTGGCTTTAGGGGAGAATTTCTTAAATTTATTATGAACTTGTATAAAGAACCATACACAAGACTGATCGTGAATAATATTGTTTCTACACAGATAACCCTGGGGAGGGGCACTCGGCAGGGGTGTCCCCTCTCTCCCCTTCTCTTTGACATCTCAATCGAACCCCTGGCAATTATGGTCAGACATAAACTGCCGGGTATTAAACTAGGCAATAAGATCATAAAAATTGCGCTCTATGCGGACGATTTATTGCTATATCTTTCAGATATTCAAAACAGTATCCCTAAACTTCAAGATATAACGGCTTGTTTTGGGTCCTTTTCGGGCTACAAAATGATTGAGACAAAATCTGAATTACTATGGCTCAGAAAGAATGATAACTCCCCCCCTTAATATCCCTTTTAGTCTTGCGAAAGATTCTCTAAAATATCTAGGAATTTTTATCCCCTCAACACCAGGGGAATTGTATAACCTTAACATTACTCCAATCTTAGGAAGCATTAAGGAAAAACTCAAAAACTGGCAAACTCTTCCAATATCCTTATCCGGAAGGATAGCTTTATTCAAGATGGTTTTACTGCCAAAACTCTTATATATATTACAGAATACTCCACTAATTATTCTGGAAAGGGATGTTAGGTTGTTTAACAGTGCAATCAGTAAATTTATCTGGCAGGGGAAGAAGCCAAAGATATCCCTGTCTAAACTGTTTCTTGCAAAAGAACATGGTGGTCTCTCCTTACCTGATATACGATTATACAATTATGCCTTCCTTGTGCGAGTGATAGCTGACTGGATCTCTCGCAGTGACTATGTAACAGATAATCTATTGGATGAAAATATTTGTCATCCTTACCTCCCACTAGCACTAATTCATTGTCCCCCTAAAGAGCTACCAGGGGAAATTAAAATGCTTAAAATCATGTCTAATCCATTAAAAGTCTGGTGGAAGGTGGGGAAGTTGCTGTCCCTAAATTGCAAAGTCTCTCAATATCTTCCCCTGCAGGTTAACCCAAAATTCCCCCGCAGGGATACATTCTGTAGTATTCAAAAGCTTATTGACAAAGAGAGAAAGAGTATTAAATCTTTTGATGAATTAAAAAAAGACTTCAAAATAAGTAATAAGGAATTTTTTGCATATCTGCAAAGTAGACATTTTATCACAGAACTTTTGAAGGAAAGAGCCTGGAGTTGGACTCTGGGTAAACTAGAAAATTGGCTTATACTTTTTAAGAATGGATACAGGTCTATCTCTCTGTGTTATAAGCTGATTAATTTCAGTAAAAGGGAAACGGAACTAGACAAGAACTCTGCACTGTGGAACCAGTTGATGCCTCACTCCAACATAGACACTAAGCTGATTCAAGCATCAATACAGAAAGTTTCCCAAGTCACATTATCAGCCACCTGGCGGGAGATGCATCTTAAACTCATACACAATGCATATTTTACTCCTAAAAAAGGTAGTAAAATCTACAACTTAAGCTTTAACAAATGTCCAAAATGCTGGCTCCCTGCAGTTGACTTAATACATATGATCTGGGAATGCCCTAAAAT
Source organism: Bombina bombina (assembly GCF_027579735.1). Taxonomy (NCBI): domain Eukaryota; kingdom Metazoa; phylum Chordata; class Amphibia; order Anura; family Bombinatoridae; genus Bombina; species Bombina bombina. The sequence goes on from NW_026512652.1 coordinate 124,250, forward strand.
AAGGCGTCTATGGGGGAAGCTGGAGTATTGGCTTAGCAAAACGTTAAAAATTCCTATTTCAAATTTAACACAACTAAAGATTATATTTGGCACTATGGAGCATAATTCACAACATTTAAATGATAAAGTGGTTTTTCTCTCTATCTTAGCAACCAGGTATCTTATTTTTAAAAGTTGGAAATCAAGAACAGCACCATCTATACCAGAGATTAAAAATTGCTTAAAAAAACAATGCTTGTTAGAGCAAAGGGACACCAATCTAGACAAAGAATCCGATATTAAAAATTTTTTTTGCAAATGGTCAATATTTATTAAATCCCTGACGCAGACTGAAATAGATGACATGATCTTCCCATTTAGAAACTCTGAATTAGTACTCTTGGGTGTCTGGTAATAATTAAGAGATAGAGACAAGGAGGTAATCATGGATGTTACAGAATTGGAATCGCAATAGTTCTCCGGAGGGTAGGGGGAGTTGGACAGGGGGAACCCTTCCCTTTTGTTTTTATATTGTTTTGTTTTGTTCCTTTTTTCTCTTAATTTTTCTTCTTCCCCGTATGGGGTTATTTATGTTAAAATAAAATTCAGCAGAATGGTCAAAAGAGAATAAGGATTTATTGCTTGATATAATGGTAAAAAATAGTATTTTGATTTGTTCTAATTCTTATAATCTTTTTTGTTATTTTCAAAATTTGTGATGTACTGCTGACAAGAAAAAAAAAAAAAAAAAAAAAATTGCATGCTCTTTCTAAATCATGAAAGAAAAAATTGGGGTGTCATGTCCCTTTAAGAGACAGCTTATATTTTGTGGTATTCTGCTGCCCTCAAACAAAATTAAAATCTATCTAAAGGAGAAGTGTTTTTAATTTTGTGTGAGGGCAGCAGAATACCACAAAATATAAGCTTTCTCTTAAATAAATATTAATAAAAGTTATTTTTTATCTTCTAATAGCACTACATTGCGATCTATAATTCAAATCAGTGTAAAGAAGCATTTTTTGACATAACTCACGCATCTGTGATTTATGCCTATTTAGTTGTAATTACATAGGGAACCCTGCGCTATGCACATATTTTTAATATTCCTTTTAGGCAAGTTACATAATTTTGATTTGACTTTAAATCATTTATAAAACAAAAAAATATCATACTTCACTATTCAATGCAGAATATATCAGTTGATCTTTTAATAGCTGTAATGTATTTTAATAACTTTTCCTTTACATAGTATCAGAAAGGTTTAGTTTTTTAACCGCAACTTTCACTACTGACATCCGGGAGTGAAAAAATAGATTCTTAAATGCTATAAAAAGGGTTAGAAAGGCAGAATAAATGTCATGGTTGGCATTGAAAAGAAGTAAATGACAGGGGGTCTGGAAGTGATTGGACGGTATCAGGGAGTAATAGTGCTAGGAATGGATTGTTCCGTTTGTACTGTCCAGTTAGTCTTCAATTGCTAACATTCAGCTAGATTACGAGTTGTGCGTTATGAGTGAAAAAGCATCGTTATGGCTCTTTTTCACTACTGCTGCTGTCAGGGCCGCCATCAGGGGGTGACAGGGGTGACTCCTGTCAGGGGCCCAATGGGCTAGGGGGGCCCCATGAGGCAAGAAGTAAAAAAAAAAAAAAAAAAAAAAAATTTTTTTTTTTTTTTTTTTTGGCAGCCACCAGTGGGTACTACAGCAGAGTGCTAATTGAGCATGGGAAATGTTATTACAAGGAGTAAAGTATTAGCATTTGAGAGGATTTCTGAGTGTGCACTAAACCACTATGCACAGTGTGAGACAGACTTGGTACTTTGTTTGTAGAGTGTGTGCCTGAGTCAGACGGCTGATCACTTTCATTTGCGGAGGAGGTAGGAATTACTTAGCAAATGTTTTTTATTTCTTTGTACAAATTAAGATTGTAACTTCAGTGTGGTAGTAGTTGTATGGTGGGGCCAGGGGTCCATAAAAACACATTTTTTTAGCAGCAGTGTATTTATGATTATTTGACAATGCTGTAGAAATTCTATATTTAAAACCATGCAGAAATGTTTCCTCCTCAATACACAAATGATGTATATTACATTCCAGTTTACTGCCCCTTTATGCAAGGACTTTTCAGATACAAGGAGGCATTTTATCTAAGATTTTTACATCTGCATAACATGTTATACTCTCAGACTAAGATTGCTCAGTGTTGGAAATGAGACAGGTTAACTTAAAACTGTTCAGTTTACTCTACAGCTGACATAATTTTGAAATGCATACCAACAAGCTTAAATCCTGCATTTAACCAGATCTAATGGTATGAGTACCACAGCTTATGGTTCCACCAAGACCATATACAGTACAGCATTTTCAAAATCCACAAGTACAGCTGACAGATGGGAACATTTGTACACTATATTTGAAGTGGTGCTCTTGGTTGCGGAAAATGGGGAAAATATCAAACAAACATATGTCAACCTTTTAAAAGTACTTTTCTTCATCTAGCAATCTACCCAGATCATTAATGTACAATTTTGAATTCACATAATTATTTTTGTTTGCACATTTACAAATATGATTCTTTAAAAAGTGATCTCTTAATTTCTGCATTTTTTTATCATGCATGTCACACACTGTTGATTTAGGGGATGCAAGGTGCATAAATGTTTCCTCCTGTGAGTGTTTCTGTGGGTGTCTGTGCTTTGGTTTGTGTCTCTATAAGTGTGTATGTATTTTTTTTTCTGTTGGTATCTCTGTGAGGGTGGGTGTGTATGTCTTTGTGCATTTTCTGTGGATGTCTGTGAGGGTGTGTGTGTGTGTATGTATGTCTGTGTTTTCTGTGGATGTCTCTGTGAGGGTGTGTGTGTGTGTATGTATGTCTGTGTTTTCTGTGGGTGTCTCTGTGAGGGTGTGTATGTCTTTGTGTGTTTTCTGTGGATGTCTCAGTGAGGGTGTGTATGTATGTCTTTATGTGTTTTCTGTGGGTGTCTCTGTGTGTGTGTGTGTATGTCTTTGTGTGTTTTCTGAGGCTGTCTCTGTTGGTGTTTCCTTGGGTGTATGTGCAAGTTTGAGTTTGTGTGTGGGTGTCCATTGTATGTTCCTTTTTCCGACATTTTGACCTTACTACTGATTATTCACATCTTTCTACAGACTTTGAGACTTATGAGACCTTTCCGGAAGTCACCAATCTACCATTTAACCTTTAAATTGTTGTTTAGGCAGTTCAGGGCCCTTCCTTTCAGCCACTGTAAAGCTGTTGTCATCATTTAGTTGGCATCTTCCTTTACAAAAAGATAATCAGAACTCCATATTTTGTTTTCTAAATCTCCTTTTTTTACAGAACTGTAGTTTACCTCATTACTTGTCAGGGCAATGTAAACAAGTGCTAAGTGTCTGTTTGGGTGTCTGTGTCTGAGTTTCTTTGCGTGTTTGCTAGAGTGTCTGTATGTGAATCCTTATGTGTGAGGGTGTGTGTGTGTTTCAGTGTATTTTTCTACCTTTACAACATTTCCAAGTTTAAATAGACAATTAAGAATAAAGTGCATATACGTTTTTGTCACTAGGTCAAAAATTGCACATGTCAAAGGAGGGCGGGGGGGCCCTGATCGATGGTTAAGTCAGGGGCCCCAAAATTTCTAGTGGCGGCCCTGGCTGCTGTTACGCTTTTTGGTCGTCACACAACGTAACTACCGCACTTTTTAAAAAGTCCTTTTTCAATTGGACTTCCACAGCACCGGTATTACGAGTTTGCCCTATCCGGCCAAAAAGTGAGCGGTACAGCCTATAACTACAAGATCTGTATCGCCATCTGAAAGTCAGTAGTTATGAGTTTTACGTTACAAAGCTATAGCATAAAACTCATAACTAAAGTGTTACAAAGTACACTAACACCCATAAACTACCTATTAACCCCTAAACTGAGGCCATCCCGCATCGCAAACACTAAAATAAAATTATTAACCCCTAATCTGCTGCTCCGGACATCGCCACCACTATAAAAAAACATATTAACCCCTAAACCGCCGCACTCCCGCATTGCAAACACTAGTTAAATATTATTAACCCCTAATCTGCTGCTCCAAATGTTGTCGCCACCTACATACACTTATTAACCCCTAATCTGCTGTCCCTAACATCGCTGCAACTTACATTACTGTTATTAACCCCTAATCTGCTGCCCCCAAAATCGCCACCAGCTAACTACACTTATTAACCAAAAGTTCCAAAAGTCCAGCACCTGGGATCCAGGGTGTGCAAACACAGGGGCACTGCAAAATACCCCCAGTCAATATAGCAAGAGATGATAGTCGCACCACCAAGTTCAGTGAATAAATTTCTTTATTGAGCCAAATACAAAAAAGTCAGCAACATTTCGGACACAAGTCCTTAATCATGCATAACAAACAGACACTAATTCACTTCTTATATACCCAAATAAGTCACACCTTTCAAGCTAATTGTAACACCTGTAAAGCCAGGTATATCACTAACAACCAAATGCTGCCACCATGTGGTTATCTAAAGAAATCACACCTCTATAATTAATTTTATTATTACTAACTTAGCAATGAATTAATACATAGTCTAAACATATTTATGTACAGTCCAGGCCCATATGTAATACATATTATTTTCATTTACCAGTACTCATCTATATTACATATTAGCATAGATAGATAACATAATTTATGCTTACCTGATAAATTCCTTTCTTCTGTAGTGTGATCAGTCCACGGGTCATCATTACTTCTGGGATATTACTCCTCCCCAACAGGAAGTGCAAGAGGATTCACCCAGCAGCGCTGCACATAGCTCCTCCCCTCTACGTCACTCCCAGTCATTCGACCAAGGACCAACGAGAAAGGAAAAGCCAAGGGTGAAGTGGTGACTGGAGTATAAATTAAAAAATATTTACCTGCCTTAAAAACAGGGCGGGCCGTGGACTGATCACACTACAGAAGAAAGGAATTTATCAGGTAAGCATAAATTATGTTTTCTTCTGTTAAGTGTGATCAGTCCACGGGTCATCATTACTTCTGGGATACCAATACCAAAGCAAAAGTACACGGATGACGGGAGGGATAGGCAGGCTCTTTATACAGAAGGAACAACTGCCTGAAGAACCTTTCTCCCAAAAATAGCCTCCGATGAAGCAAAAGTGTCAAATTTGTAAAATTTGGAAAAAGTATGAAGCGAAGACCAAGTTGCAGCCTTGCAAATCTGCTCAACAGAGGCCTCATTCTTGAAGGCCCAAGTGGAAGCCACAGCTCTAGTAGAATGAGCTGTAATTCTTTCAGGAGGCTGCTGTCCAGCAGTCTCATAAGCTAAACGAATTATGCTACGAAGCCAAAAAGAAAGAGAGGTAGCAGAAGCTTTTTGACCTCTCCTCTGCCCAGAGTAAACGACAAACAGAGAAGACGTTTGTCGAAATTCCTTAGTTGCCTGTAAGTAAAATTTTAGAGCACGGACTACATCCAGGTTGTGCAGTAGACGTTCCTTCTTCGAAGAAGGATTTGGGCACAAAGAAGGAACAACAATCTCTTGATTGATATTCCTGTTAGTAACTACCTTAGGTAAGAACCCAGGTTTAGTACGCAGAACTACCTTATCCGAATGAAAAATCAAATAAGGAGAATCACAATGTAAGGCTGATAATTCAGAGACTCTTCGAGCCGAGGAAATAGCCATTAAAAATAGAACTTTCCAAGATAACAACTTTATATCAATGGAATGAAGGGGTTCAAACGGAACGCCCTGTAAAACATTAAGAACCAGGTTTAAACTCCATGGTGGAGCAACAGTTTTAAACACAGGCTTAATCCTGGCCAAAGCCTGACAAAAAGCCTGGATGTCAGGAACTTCTGACAGACGTTTGTGTAACAGAATGGACAGAGCTGAGATCTGTCCCTTTAATGAACTAGCAGATAAACCCTTTTCTAAACCTTCTTGTAGAAAAGACAATATCCTAGGAATCCTAACCTTACTCCAAGAGTAACCTTTGGATTCACACCAATATAGGTATTTACGCCATATCTTATGGTAAATCTTTCTGGTAACAGGTTTCCTAGCCTGTATTAAGGTATCAATAACTGACTCAGAAAACCCACGTCTTGATAAAATCAAGCGTTCAATTTCCAAGCAGTCAGCTTCAGAGAAGTTAGATTTTGATGTTTGAAGGGACCCTGTATCAGAAGGTCCTGTTTCAGAGGTAGAGACCAAGGTGGACAGGATGACATGTCCACCAGGTCTGCATACCAAGTCCTGCGTGGCCACGCAGGTGCTATTAGAATCACTGATGCTCTCTCTTGTTTGATTCTGGCAATCAATCGAGGAAGCATCGGGAAGGGTGGAAACACGTAAGCCATCCTGAAGTCCCAAGGTGCTGTCAGGGCATCTATCAGGACTGCTCCTGGATCCCTGGATCTGGACCCGTAACGAGGAAGCTTGGCGTTCTGTCGAGACGCCATGAGATCTATCTCTGGTTTGCCCCAACGTCGAAGTATTTGGGCAAAGACCTCCGGATGGAGTTCCCACTCCCCCGGATGAAAAGTCTGACGACTTAAGAAATCCGCCTCCCAATTCTCCACTCCCGGGATGTGGATTGCTGAAAGGTGGCAAGAGTGAGACTCTGCCCAGCGAATTATCTTTGATACTTCCATCATAGCTAGGGAGCTTCTTGTCCCTCCCTGATGGTTGATGTAAGCTACAGTCGTGATGTTGTCCGACTGAAACCTGATGAACCCCCGAGTTGTCAACTGGGGCCAAGCCAGGAGGGCATTGAGAACTGCTCTCAATTCCAGAATGTTTATTGGCAGGAGACTCTCCTCCTGACTCCATTGTCCCTGAGCCTTCAGAGAATTCCAGACGGCACCCCAACCTAGAAGGCTGGCGTCTGTTGTTACAATTGTCCAGTCTGGTCTGCTGAATGGCATCCCCCTGGACAGATGTGGCCGAGAAAGCCACCATAGAAGAGAATTTCTGGTCTCTTGATCCAGATTCAGAGAAGGGGATAAGTCTGAGTAATCCCCATTCCACTGACTTAGCATGCACAGTTGCAGTGGTCTGAGGTGTAAGCGTGCAAAGGGTACTATGTCCATTGCCGCTACCATTAAGCCGATTACCTCCATGCATTGAGCCACTGACGGGTGTTGAATGGAATGAAGGGTGCGGCAAGCACTTTGAAGTCTTGTTAGCCTGTCCTCTGTCAGGTAAATCTTCATTTCTACAGAATCTATAAGAGTCCCCAGGAAGGGAACTCTTGTGAGTGGAACGAGTGAACTTTTCTTTTCGTTCACCTTCCATCCATGTGACCTTAGAAATGCCAGTACTAACTCTGTATGAGACTTGGCAGTTTGAAAGCTTGAAGCTTGTATCAGAATGTCGTCTAGGTATGGAGCTACCGAGATTCCCCGCGGTCTTAGTACCGCCAGAAGAGCACCCAGAACCTTTGTGAAGATTCTTGGAGCTGTAGCCAATCCGAATGGAAGAGCCACAAACTGGTAATGCCTGTCTAGGAAGGCAAACCTTAGGTACCGGTAATGATCTTTGTGAATCGGTATGTGAAGGTAAGCATCTTTTAAATCTACAGTGGTCATGTACTGACCCTCTTGGATCATAGGTAAAATTGTCCGAATAGTCTCCATCTTGAACGATGGAACTCTTAGGAATTTGTTTAGGATCTTTAAGTCCAGGATTGGTCTGAAAGTTCCCTCTTTTTTGGGAACCACAAACAGATTTGAGTAAAACCCCTGTCCCTGTTCCGATCGTGGAACTGGATGGATTACTCCCATTAACAAGAGCTCTTGTACGCAGCGTAGAAACGCCTCTTTCTTTGTCTGGATTGTTGACAACCTTGACAGATGAAATCTCTCTCTTGGAGGAGAGTATTTGAAGTCCAGAAGGTATCCCTGAGATATTATCTCTAGCGCCCAGGGATCCTGGACATCTCTTGCCCAAGCCTGGGCGAAGAGAGAAAGTCTGCCCCCCACTAGATCCGATCCCGGATCGGGGGCCCTCAATTCATGCTGTTTTAGGGGCAGCAGCAGGTTTCCTGGTCTGCTTGCCCTTGTTCCAGGACTGGTTAGGTTTCCAGCCTTGTCTGTAGCGAGCAACAGCTCCTTCCTGTTTTGGTGCAGAGGAAGTTGATGCTGCTCCTGCTTTGAAATTACGAAAGGAACGAAAATTAGACTGTCTAGCCTTAGCTTTGGCTTTGTCCTGAGGCAGGGCATGGCCTTTACCTCCTGTAATGTCAGCTATAATCTCTTTCAACCCGGGCCCGAATAAGGTCTGCCCTTTGAAAGGTATATTAAGCAATTTAGACTTAGAAGTAACATCAGCTGACCAGGATTTTAGCCACAGCGCCCTGCGTGCCTGAATGGCGAATCCTGAATTCTTCGCCGTAAGTTTAGTAAGATGTACTACGGCCTCCGAAATGAATGAATTAGCTAGTTTAAGGACTCTAAGCCTGTCCGTAATGTCGTCCAGAGTAGCTGAACTAATGTTCTCTTCCAGAGACTCAATCCAGAATGCCGCTGCAGCCGTGATCGGCGCAATGCATGCAAGGGGTTGCAATATAAAACCTTGTTGAACAAACATTTTCTTAAGGTAACCCTCTAATTTTTTATCCATTGGATCTGAAAAAGCACAGCTATCCTCCACCGGGATAGTGGTACGCTTAGCTAAAGTAGAAACTGCTCCCTCCACCTTAGGGACCGTTTGCCATAAGTCCCGTGTGGTGGCGTCTATTGGAAACATTTTTCTAAATATCGGAGGGGGTGAGAACGGCACACCGGGTCTATCCCACTCCTTAGTAACAATTTCAGTAAGTCTCTTAGGTATAGGAAAAACCTCAGTACTCGCCGGTACCGCAAAATATTTATCCAACCTACACATTTTCTCTGGTATTGCAACTGTGTTACAATCATTCAGAGCCGCTAACACCTCCCCTAGTAATACACGGAGGTTTTCCAGTTTAAATTTAAAATTTGAGATATCTGAATCCAGTCTGTTTGGATCAGAACCGTCACCCACAGAATGAAGTTCTCCGTCCTCATGTTCTGCCACCTGTGACGCAGTGTCTGACATGGCCCTAATATTATCAGCGCACTCTGTTCTCACCCCAGAGTGATCACGCTTACCTCTTAGTTCTGGTAATTTAGCCAAAACTTCAGTCATAACAGTAGCCATATCCTGTAATGTGATTTGTAATGGCCGCCCAGATGTACTCGGCGCTACAATATCACGCACCTCCCGAGCGGGAGATGCAGGTACTGACACGTGAGGCGAGTTAGTCGGCATAACTCTCCCCTCGTTGTTTGGTGAAATTTGTTCAATTTGTACAGATTGACTTTTATTTAAAGTAGCATCAATACAGTTAGTACATAAATTTCTATTGGGCTCCACTTTGGCATTGCAACAAATGACACAGGTATCATCCTCTGAATCAGACATGTTTAACACACTAGCAAATAAACTTGCAACTTGGAAATACAATTCAATTAGAATAATATTAAAACGTACTGTGCCTTTAAGAAGCACAGAAGATCTATGACAGTTGAAAATTAATAAATTGAAACAGTTATAGCCTCAATCCTTGTAAACAACACAACTTTAGCAAAGGTTTAATCCCATTAGCAAAGATAACAAATTCTGAAAGCAGGAAACAAATTACAGAATAAAAGTTTTTTATCTCAGTCAAACTATAATTCTCACAGCTCTGCTGAGAGAAATTACCTCCCTCAAAATAAGTTTTGAAGACCCCTGAGCTCTGTAGAGATGAACCGGATCATGCAGGGAATACAATGAGTTGCTGACTGAAATATTTGATGCAGTAAAAGCGCCAAAAAAAACGGCCCCTCCCCCTCACACACAGCAGTGAGGGAGAACAGAAACTATCAGAAAAACAGATTAAGCAACTGCCAAGTGGAAAAATAGTGCCCAAACATTTATTCACTCAGTACCTCAGTAAATGAAAACGATTTTACATTCCAGCAAAAACGTTAAACATAATCTCTAGTTATTAAACAGCTTTATGTATTTCTTACAGTGTAATTCTAGTGAAGTACCATTCCCCAGAATACTGAAGTGTAAAGTATACATACATGACATTATATCGGTATGGCAGGATTTTCTCATCAATTCCATTGTCAGAAAATAAAAACTGCTACATACCTCTATGCAGATTCATCTGCCCGCTGTCCCCTGATCTGAAGTTTACCTCTCCTCAGATGGCCGAGAAACAGCAATATGATCTTAACTACTCCGGCTAAAATCATAACAAAAACTCTGGTAGATTCTTCTTCAAACTCTGCCAGAGAGATAATAACACACTCCGGTGCTATTTTAAAATAACAAACTTTTGATTGAAGATATAAAACTAAGTATAATCACCATAGTCCTCTCACACATCCTATCTAGTCGTTGGGTGCAAGAGAATGACTGGGAGTGACGTAGAGGGGAGGAGCTATGTGCAGCTCTGCTGGGTGAATCCTCTTGCACTTCCTGTTGGGGAGGAGTAATATCCCAGAAGTAATGATGACCCGTGGACTGATCACACTTAACAGAAGAAATAAACAATGTTCTTTAATAAACATTTACATAGAGATTTTTACAGAAAAATTGACCAATCTAGTTCTTTATTCATGCCACCTGGAGATAATGTACCTAATTCATAAATCCAATATGCTTCACGTTTCTTTAATAATCTAATACGGTCACCCCCTCTCCTAGGATGTTTCACCTGTTCCAAAATCTGGAACCTTAATTGACTTAGATTATGGCCTGCAGACAAAAAATGGTGGGCAACTGGGGCATCCTTTTTCTTGGTTCTAATACTACTTTTGTGTTGGACTATGCGTTCCCTTACGCACTGGGAGGTCTCCCCCACATACCCCAGCCCACATGGGCATTTAATCAAATATACCACAAAATCAGTATTACAGGTATAGTGCCCCTTAATAAAATATTTTTTGCCAGTACTTGTATGACTAAATGTTGGCCCTTTAATTAAACTGTTACAATTTGAGCACCCTAGACAGGGAAAACTCCCCAGATTTTTCTTACCAATATAAGTTTGAACTGGTCCCTTAGATGGACCAATATCTGCCCTTACCAGAACATCTTTTATATTTTTTCCTCTTTTAAAAGCTGGCATCGGGGGAATCTTAAATTCTTGAATACCAGGGTTACAAGTGCTCAAAATATGCCAATGCCTGCGAATAATCTTCATAACCTGTTGATTCCAAGGTGCAAATTGACTTACAAAAACTAGTCTAGGGTTTTTTTATTCTTCACAGGTTTTTTCTTTTCCAATAACATCTCCCTACAGGCGGTAGGCAAAAAGCTTGAATATTTAAGTAAGAAACATGTTGCTTTTGAGCTGCATGCAGTGACTTTGGCCGAATACCACAGGGTGAAACGTATCCCAAGAGGGTTACGCATGCATACTAGACCCACCTTGATGACACATAATCAAGACTATTGCCAGAAATTTGAGATGATTCTGAATAAATGCAGTTTTGATTTGATGGTGCTAACTGTGGAGTGTTTGCAAAAAGAGATTGATAAACAAAGTACACAGATAGAAGAAATGAAGAAGGAATTGGCTGCAAACTTACACAGTACAGAGATGGAGTCATTGATTTCTTCCCTCGATACACAGATGGATACCTTAAAGAGAGAGATCCAGGAACGGAAGAAACAGAAGTTTGCCCGAGATGAGAGTGATTATACCGCCGGAACTGTATACCGCTGGCTGAGTGATCCAAGGAACAGATTTGGAGGTGACACTTCCAGTTTCCGGCGCCGCAGACAACGGAGGTCCGGGACAAGGCAGAGTTCCAACAGCTCTCAAGGCACAGTATCGGAGTCTGGGTCGGGGGAATCAGGCATGGAACAACAACACACAAGCGACGTGGAGGCAGAAAGCACAAGTGGAGTCGCCAAAGGAAACATGCAGCGACAACCGGGATCTTCAGGCAGTCGGAGAGTGAATACCCGCAGCAGCAAAATGTAACTATCAATTTAAGCAATGTTGCACTTACATCTGCTGAACAGGGTTTACTGGATAAGGGTCTCTCCTACTGCCCACAAAGTAAAGGGGACAAATTTGAGTTACAGAAGGACTTAAATTGTTTCTTTAGAACACTAAAACTTAAAAGCTTTTTTTCTGAAATGCCTGATGTTGCTAGTGGTGGGAATAGAGGTGTAACTAGTGTAACTGATATAGCATTGAATTTGAACGTACTAGGTCTTTCTAATAAAAGTGTATTTACACCGGTGCAGGTAAATCCTGGTGTTCAAACATATATACAATTGGTACAAAATGATATTGCAGCTTTGGATAAAAAAACAGGGTTACATGCTAATTATCTTAAGTACAATAGTAATTTTACATCTAAGGATAAATCTGCTTTAGAGAATTTGAATAAGAACAAACAATTGGTGGTGAAGAGTGCAGATAAGGGTGGGTCAATTGTTTTACTGGACAAAAAATATTGTGTCCAAGAAATTAAAAAACAATTATCTGACATTGATGTTTATAAACTTTTGACCCACAACCCTATCTTTGAGATAAAGAAAGAAATTGAGGCCTGTGTTCAGTTTGCATTTAATAATGGCATTATTGGTAAGGATGTGAGAAAGTTTTTACTTGAATCAGAGGACATCACTCCAGTGATGTATACTTTGCCAAAAGTACATAAAGACCTGCAAGCACCTCCTGGCCGCCCAATTGTGGCAGGCATGGGCTCAGTACTGTCCAAGGTATCAATATATTTAGATAAAGTTCTTAGACCTTTTGTTAGCTCTAGTTCATACATCCAAGACACAGGAGATTTTCTTGTTAAATTGCGTGATCTATATTTGGAGGAAAATAAATGCATTCTCTTTAGTCTTGGTGTGACATCATTGTATACAGCTATCACCCATGAGGCAGGGATTGGAGCAGTAGAGAAAGTTCTGAGCGAATCTGATAGATACACTACTTCACAGGCAGAGTTTATTCTGCAGTTACTTAATATTGTTTTAAGATGTAACTACTTTCTCTTTGAGGATAATTATTATCTTCAGCTCCAAGGGACTGCCATGGGTTCCAATGTCGCCCCCACATACGCTAACATTTTTATGAATATGTTTGAGGAACACTTTGTGTATAATAATTCTTTTTTTCTATCATATGGCGCCACCTGGTGGCGCTATATTGATGATGTGTTCGGCGTGTGGGGGGGCGACATTGGAACCCTGGTAAATTTTGTTAATGATTTAAATGCAGCGACAAGTCACATTAGATTTAAGTTGGTCTTTAGTGAGGAGAGTGTTGTATTTCTGGACACAGTTGTGTCAAAATGTAAATCAGGTCTAACTGTGGACCTTTATAGGAAAGAAACAGACTGCAACACTCTCCTGCACTATAAGAGTGCACATCCCCCTTCATTGGTAAGATCTTTACCCAGGAGCCAGTTTCTACGTGTAAGGCGTATTGTGTCTGAGGAAACAGTGGTTAAGGATAGGCTTGAAGAAATGGGTGATCGTTTCCTTCAAAGGGGATACCCGTGTGAATTAATTGAGACTGAATTGGAGAATGCATTAAACACCCCAAGGGAGATGTTATTGGAAAAGAAAAAACCTGTGAAGAATAAAAAAAACCCTAGACTAGTTTTTGTAAGTCAATTTGCACCTTGGAATCAACAGGTTATGAAGATTATTCGCAGGCATTGGCATATTTTGAGCACTTGTAACCCTGGTATTCAAGAATTTAAGATTCCCCCTATGCCAGCTTTTAAAAGAGGAAAAAATATAAAAGATGTTCTGGTAAGGGCAGATATTGGTCCATCTAAGGGGCCAGTTCAAACTTATATCGGTAAGAAAAATCTGGGGAGTTTTCCCTGTCTAGGGTGCTCAAATTGTAACAGTTTAATTAAAGGGCCAACATTTAGTCATCCAAGTACTGGCAAAAAATATTTTATTAAGGGACACTATACCTGTAATACTGATTTTGTGGTATATTTGATTAAATGCCCATGTGGGCTGGGGTATGTGGGGGAGACCTCCCAGTGCGTAAGGGAACGCATAGTCCAACACAAAAGTAGTATTAGAACCAAGAAAAAGGATGCCCCAGTTGCCCACCATTTTTTGTCTGCAGGTCATAATCTAAGTCAATTAAGGTTCCAGATTTTGGAACAGGTGAAACATCCTAGGAGAGGGGGTGACCGTATTAGATTATTAAAGAAACGTGAAGCATATTGGATTTATGAATTAGGTACATAATCTCCAGGTGGCATGAATAAAGAACTAGATTGGTCAATTTTTCTGTAAAAATCTCTATGTAAATGTTTATTAAAGAACATTATTTATATCTATCTATGCTTATATGTAATATAGATGAGTACTGGTAAATGAAAATAATATGTATTACATATGGGCCTGCACTGTACATAAATATGTTTAGACTATGTATTAATTCATTGCTAAGTTAGTAATAATAAAATTAATTATAGAGGTGTGATTTCTTTAGATGACCACATGGTGGCAGCATTTGGTTGTTAGTGATATACCTGGCTTTACAGGTGTTACAATTAGCTGGAAAGGTGTGACTTATTTGGGTATATAAGAAGTGAATTAGTGTCTGTTTGTTATGCATGATTAAGGACTTGTGTCCGAAATGTTGCTGACTTTTTTGTATTTGGCTCAATAAAGAAATGTATTCACTGAACTTGGTGGTGCGACTATCATCTCTTGCTACACTTATTAACCCCTAATCTGCTGCCCCCAATGTCGTCGCCACTATACTAAAGTTATTAACCCTAAACCTAACCCTAAGTCTAACCCTAAAGCTAACGTAACCCAAACACCCACTAACTTTAACATAATTAAAATAATTCCAAATAAAGATTACAATTAATACCTCAATTATTCCTATTTAAAAC
>NW_026512653.1:0-54226 GCF_027579735.1 Bombina bombina
ATGCACGATTTCCCCATAGACATCAATGGGGAGAGCCGGCTGAAAAAAAAGCCTAACATCTGCAATAAAGCAGCGTAAAGCTCAGTAACGCAGTCCCATTGATTCCTATGGGGAAACACATTTTATGTTTACACCTTACACCCTAACATGAACCCGAGTCTAAACACCCCTAATCTTACACTTATTAACCCCTAATCTGCTGCCCCCGACATCGCCGACTCCTACATTATATTTATTAACCCCTAATCTCCCTCCCTCAATGTTGACGCAACCTACTTACATTTATTAACCCCTAATCTGCCGCCCCCAACGTCGCCTCCACTATAATAAACATATTACCCCTAAACCGCCGGACTCCCACATCACAAACAAATGTGGCAAAACAGGATGTGGATCATGCAAAATTATAAGATCAGGCATAAAAAATTTCAAGTCCACTGTAACAGGCGAGTCTTTTCAGATCCCTATTTTCTTCAATTGCAATTCCTCTTTCACAGTCTACCTTATGGAGTGTATATGCGGCCTCCAATATGTAGGCCGCACCTCCAGGAAGCTGAGAAACCGATGGGGAGAACATCATCGCAACTGCAAAAATTCCAAAAAAAATAAAATCAAACACAGTATACCCAATCACACCATATATTTGAAACCAAAATTACAAATACACATTTAGCATCACCATGCTTTCAGCACTGGAGAGAAACAATAGGAGGAATTCCTTTAATCCTCCATCCAATGCCGAAGGGGACAGTCCAGGCCCCCTAGTAATCAAAAGCATAGACACCATGTTCAACAAATTGGGTGATCTCTTAAAAAATGAGCAGAGACACTGGTGGGACCTGGACTGTCTAAAGAAATATAAGGAAAAAAAGCAGATCCCTAGAGGACTTAGATTGTTTAAACATTGCTCTTTTAAAAATGATCAAGAACTTACTAATAAATGGTATGAAATATTAGATGAATGTTCCTTTAAACTCATAGATCTATTAATTGCACATAGACAGAGTCTAGTTGAGACACTAGAAAAAGAAATAGAAGCGATCCAAAAAGAATTGGAACCTATGAAAGACCATTCTGAATACAATAGACTAAATATAGAAACCATCAAAATGGTGGATGAATACCAGAATGATATCATCAGAATAAAAAACGGGAAATTCAAAAGAGACGAGGAGGACTATGCAGAAGGCATAGTATATACATACAACAAAAAAACATCAGTCCCAAAAGAGAACAACGATGGATGGAATAGAGTACCATACAAAAATAAAAATACTCCTAAAAATACACACCCAGTGCAATCACATCATAATTATAACAATACTTCAGAATCAGCACAAATGCATCATTGGGAGGAACACAAGACTAATAATAGGAACTTTCACAACAAACAACATTATCATCAGAATCATCAGAATTATCAACACAATAAAAATAAATACAAAAATAATTATTCCTATCATCAAGATTACCAGAATCCTAACCATATCCCGGTTTACAATCGATTCGAACCCCTCCAGAACAGGTCTGGGGGACATAGATATCAGTGTGATGACTATCAAAATAGTAACTCTTCAAATACTTCTAATGACCAAGGTCAAAATGGCTACCAAAGGGTAGAGACTCCTTCCACCTCTAAGAGTAATTTTTTAGGGGTACCCAACTTAGCCCCTCTATGGAGGAGGAATATAGGTACTCCCAAAACACCATCACCATCATTACATCAAAACATACCACAGACACAACAGCAGCATGTAAATATACAACAACAACAACAAAAGAAAAGGCCCTACCCAAACGGGGAAGACGAGGGAGAGGTAACACCACACAAAAAAAGCAACTACAAAAACTAGCCAAAGGGATTTTTAACCTATCCACACACAGTCTAACTGACGACGAGGTCAGAATTTTGGGTAGGGGCTTGTCTTATTGCCCACCCAACCCCCACAAATTATTTGACTTATTTGTCGATTTAAACAAGTACACCAGGAAGTTATCTCTACAGAGATATTTCTCCATAAAAAACCTCAAAAAAAGGAATGTGGAGGGTATGCCCATCATCACCAACTCTATGAATAGTCAGACACAGACCATTTATGCTGAACCAGATCTATTGATGGAAGATCTATTTGAGGGGTTTATACACACCACATTATCACCACCATCTAGTTTCAATCCTCCCAAGGATGATGTCACATACATAGATCTTTTCCAACAAATGGTAATGGAAGATTTTAACAAACTTCCCAGCAAACTAAACAAACAAATGAGATTATGGCCCAATGAAGAAAAAGCCCTAAGATCCCTGGCCAACGACCCCCACCTGGTAATTAGGCAGGCGGATAAGGGGGGTGGGATTGTTCTACAAGATTATAAAGACTATGTCAATGAGGCTCACAATATCCTTCTCAACAAGGAATACTACAGGAAACTAGATACAGATCCCACGTCTATTTTTTTGGAAAAACTGTTGGGTATGTTGGAGGATGGTAGTAGCAAGGGGATTCTCAATACCAAAGAGCGGAAATTCCTCACCCCTTCCCATCCCTCTACCCCTTACTACTACCACCTTCCAAAGATCCACAAGGATCGCTTCAAACCACCTGGTCGTCCCATCATTGCTGGTATCAATAGCATTACAGACAGGTTATCTCAATACATTGACCACTTTTTACAGAAGTATGTTCATAATTTGCCTTCATTTATTCGAGACACTACTGATTTACTGTTCAAGATTAAAGATTTTAAATATGAGGTGGGCGCTATGTGGATAACAGCCGACTTGAGCGCCCTGTACTCTAACATATCCCATGAACTAGGTATTCAGACCACTAAACACTATTTAGATACCGATATCTACATGCCCAATATACAAAAAGAATATATTCTGACACTTATTGAGTTTATACTCAAACACAATTATTTTCAATTTTTAGATGATTTTTATTTGCAGATTAAGGGAACGGCCATGGGCACCAGGTTTGCCCCCAGTTTTGCGAATCTCTTCATGGGATGTTTCGAGGAGAGATATATCTATAATTCCAACTGGGGGGCTAACCTGGTGTTCTATGGCCTTTACATAGATGATTTGATTTTTATTTTTAAAGGTACAGTAGAGGAGGCTAGTTTATTCTGTACATACCTCAATAACAACTCTATGGGCATTCAATTCACCTCCAAGATTCAACGAGAATCTATTGATTTCCTCGACCTAAATCTTACATGGGACACCGAACAAAATATAGCCACATCCACATATTTCAAAACTGTTGATTGTAATAACTTTCTCCATTTCAATAGCAATCATCATCATCAATGGAAAAAAAGTATACCATACAGCCAATTTTGCAGAATTAGAAGAAATTGTAGCTCATTAGACAAATATTGTGAACAGTCCAAAATTCTCATTCAGAGATTTGAAGAAAAGGGCTATCCTAGAGATATCATTATGAGTGGGTATGAGAAGGCATACCACTTGGATAGATCAAACATTCTTCGCACTAAGAAAGCAACAAAGCCGAATAATGATGCTATAGAGATACTTCAACAACCCTGTTTTGTGACACAATTTAATTCTAATGCCAAACGTATAAAAAAAGTGTTATTAAAACACTGGCCTATTTTATTGAAAGACCCCATTTTGAAAAAAGATCTACAAAACACACCAAACGTGATTTATAAAAGAGCACCCACCATTAAACAAACTTTAGCTCCCAGCAAGGTAGTCATCTCCAAGAAAGTTAAAGGCAAATATACACAAAATAACCCTAACAGAAAGGGAGTATTTAAATGTGGCAAAATTAGGTGCCACATGTGTAAACATATCTCACACAAAATTAAAACAATTAAATCACATGTCACTGGAGAAATTTTCACCATCAATGAGTATCTGACATGCAGCTCCTCATATGTAGTCTATGTGTTGTCATGCAGATGTGGACAACAGTATTTGGGGCGCACTATTCGAAATGTTCGCACAAGATGGAGTGAACATAATCGAAACATAAAGAAAAAATCCATGAAACACAGTGTATCTAGGCACTATGTCCATGAACATAATGGAGAAGCCTGTCCCTTCACTATAACACCTCTTGAAAGCATCCCTAGCTCCCACAGATACAACAGATTTACAAAACTTCGCCAAAGGGAGACCTATTGGATTTTTAGATTTGGCTCCCTCTTTCCTAACGGCCTTAATGAAGTAATAGACTCTGCTGCTTTTTAGTCAAATATTGATCCCCCATTTATAATCAGCTAGACAGACCTCGATCTCTATGATGGGGTATCCACCATACCTATTCACGCCTTATACCCGTTGCCACCTTTATGACCCATATATAAACTATACAACACGTATTGCACATAGACACATAGATTACTTTTTACTAGCCCCCCCCCCGAAATAGGACACATTCCCCAATAATCGTCATAAACAGGACCGTCCCATCACTCGCCATTAATCCATTTTAATTAAACCATTATACTGTACACCACTAGAATTGTCACTATACATCAGAGCACAATAAGATTCCTCATAATCTCCAATCCACCACTGGCATGAGGTCATAGCACTTGCACCATGTTTCCACTTCTTCTAGACATTAGAAGGGACACTAGGGATTTAGAGAATATACACGCTAAAAATCCAGCAATCCCAATCTTTATATCTCAATACTTTTGCTCACGCTACACTTGTACATGTTTGTCACATTTTCACACCACCATCACACAGACTCTACTCGATCTTGTTTCTTAGTCAACAATATAGTCACATATAGAACAAATTATTTGCCTTATTACCATACATTACACATATTGTCACACCATATCAATTGTAAGTTATAAAGAATGCACTATCACTATGAATTTATAGTCACATTACACTCACTCATTCGCTCTAGAGCTAACAGAGTGACTCCAATATATTAGAATAATCAATATAACAGCCAATTTATAGTCTTGTATAGACACTTAACACATGTTCTTGCCGAGTTCTGGTATTTATTCACCATTAGGTTAATAAGGGTACCTACATCGTCACTATGGGGGTGGTTATTCACCTCGAGATTAGCCAATAACATAGAGTGTCAAATGTAACAACTATTCTTCCAAATTATGTTAAGATATAAAGCAGAAATCACGAAGATCAATTTAATAGACAGAATGGCGATTGCATTGTTTCAATGCAAAACCACAAATAGGGGTGGGTAAATGTTTATCGAGAACAGAGCCTTACAATTGGTCCGTTTTTTCCACCTATTAAAGGGACGAATTTTTGTTTCTAAATAGTGGATTCCCGATATAAAAGTATGTAACAACATCAAGTTACTATTATTGTATAATGATTGTAGTTGCAATTTGCTACTAAAGATTAGTGTGTCCGCTAGAAAGATATTATGTTAAGATGTAAAGCTGACATCACGATGATCAATTTGATTGACAGAATGGCGATTGCATTGCTTCAATGCAAAACAACAAATAGGGGTGTGTAAACATTCATTGAGAACAGAGCCTTACAATTGGTCCGTGTGTTAACCTATTGAAGGGACGATCTGTCGTTTCTAAATTGTTGATATTCGATACAAAAGCATGTATCCACATCAAGTTACTATTATTGTATAACAATTGTAGTTGCAACTCGCTACTAAAAATGAGTGTGTTCGCTAGAAAGAGATATGGATTTTAATATTTTGAAACACTATTTAGTTAGCATCCGTTTTCAAATGTACTAGCAATGTTAGGCTCATCTCTAAATACCCAATGGGAACAAAAAGGGGAGGGTTTGTTAGAAACTGTTTGGTAGTGGCGGCAATAAAAAGCCGAGATTTTAATGTAGTTGATATGCCTGATGAAACGGCCAGGAGGGCCGAGAAACGCGTAGCAATATTTTACTTGTACCTATTTCATATGTGCTTGTTAACCCTGTGCAATAAAAGTTTTTAATTCATTTTAATATAACTTGAGCCTGGAGTTTGAATACAAGCACACCACTACCAGACAGTCTAACATACAGGACAGCCACTGTTTCCAAGAAAGTGCCGGAGAGAGCCAGCTGGTCAGCTCTGAGTGCCAGCCCGCTTCCACAAGCACACTGGTGTGCTGTGCCAAAGTGTGAGTACCCTGTGCATACAATATTTGGAGTTTTGCCGAATTGTACCGATTGATACACACATTTGTGCGCCTCTCTTCTTTTTTTCACCATATACCCAATCACTGTCTGACCAAACATAATGGGAACCCATATATTTACAAATATATTCCTATCGACTTCGTTCCCAAAAGCTCAGATTACAACAGACTTAATAGACTCAGACAACGTGAGACATATTGGATCTATCGATTGAAGACACTGTATCCTTACGGGCTCAATGCCAGTTTGGATTTGGCAGCCTTCAATTGATAGATCACAGCCATTTCTATTATTATTATTCTTTATTATTTTTTATTAATATCATTTCTATCTTCCATTCATAATGCAATGTGATTCCATAGGCAACCATTGGTCTCCAAAATTTCAAATTACAACATATTTTCTACCATACAGTGGAGATTTAGATTAACACATATTTCTATATACAAAAAACATATATCTTAAATACTTCCAATATTTTATTACCAAATATATTTTTTTTATTTTCACACACACATACCCATCACATCACTCACAAGTAGACAACTTGCTATCAAACAAAAGTTTATATATCCATTCATGTTTATATTATCAAGCTATCAGATATATTCCTCAACAGAGTTTTTGAAACAAAAAACCTTTCATCACACCGGGCCGATAGCAGCAGACACCAAATATAGTGACACTTAAAAGTTAAATAAGATGATTCTTAGGAAATACAATGTTAAAACATTGCTTTCAATATTTGATACAAAATTACAACCTTGCGGGTTACCAATAGAGTCAATACTCAGGTCTTCCACTGATTTTACACACTATCGAATTATTCATACACTCACTTATATGACCTTGCATGCAAAACTTGTTTCTATATGCACGGTCAGAGTTATCCAACACACCACAAAACATCAATCCATAGATAGATATAAGCTTGCAGCACGCTTATTATCAGACATGATATAATAATATCACCAAAACAAATATATACACAGTAAGGTAAAGGAGCCCCCCTTTACAAAAGGGAGTCCATTTATTTTGCTATATGTATTCTTTTTTCCCCATATGCCAACAGCTAGTTAGATCGTAACAATTTCACAGACACAAGTACAAAATTACACACTATAAGATCTGTATATCGATTTGTTTATAATGCTTTTTTACAAATCTTCTATATAGGGAATTTTATATATATATTTTTTATTCATTGATGTTTGTGTCATGATTAGTAACAGCTGATAGCCAAGACTGGGCTCTTACAATTGAAAATGCAGTCCTATTGGACAAACACCCAATGACAACTTCCTGTTTTTAATGATACAATGTGTATATAATGCCGGTAAATGTAACCATTCTTATTCGCTTTTATCTGAGGAAACGACCCAGTTGGGGTTGAGAAACGCGTCATATATTAAAGCTTTTTATTACAAGAAGTTGTCTATGCTTTGTGGTATTCCAATACCATACAACAACACACCAAGTTCTACTTTCCAGTTGAAATTATCCATACTAAGAAAAAGGTTGCCTAGGGGGCACCAGCAAAGACTCCAAGGAACGTTATCCATCCAGTGTACTAGCCACTGTTAAGTGCTAGCAAGCTATCACGCACTGGTCACAGCACAGTGCCTCTAGTTCTGGTAAGCACACCATTTGTCTACATATGTTTGCTCACAATACCAGACAATATTACGCTATTGTGGCGCCCTCTCTCTTTTCCTTCCTGCATTAGTCTATTCCCTACTCTCTGGGACCAAGAGGAGCTGCCTACGTCTACTTCACCACTTCATCTCAGAAGAAATACATTTATCATCTTCTTTTCCGAAAAGGGACAAACATATTGAAACGAACCAACAGGAATCCCTTTTGTATCAAGGACATAATCACTAACCGGTTTTACGGTAGAGTTGCATACTGACTTTGTTAGTTTAGATATGTTTTATGCTTCATACTTTTTTTCAGCGCGCTTTCTTTATCCCCATCTGGGATAATTCATGTTTTTCACCACAAGAGAGTATCAAAAAGCAGCTGCTGTTTTAATGTTTCATATATATAACATTCTTATATGACTTATCTGTTTTTTCACTTATTTCCAGTGTTTTATCTTGTTTTCTGTTATATGATCAGTTTTATATTCAATTCACTATTCACATTGTATTACGGCTATTAATATTTAGAGACTATCTCACATTGTTTATGTACACACACTACTTGTTCACCATTTGAAAATCGATACCCGCTACTCACAAATGCTGTTTTTTTAAAACCCACTAATAGTAATTTTGTGTAACTAATCACATTGATCACGCAGGTCTCACGCATCACCAATCACATCTCACGCATCACCGTCACGCCCACTGACCAGATTTCCCTTCCGAACATTACACAGCGTTCAGTATACCTCTAGACACGCACAGGTATTTTCTTCTTTTTTTGCCACATACACAATCAGCACATTATATTCACTGTGGCTTTTGTCTACCAGCACATCTTTTTTCAAAACAGAGATACCCGTCACTTATAAATGATGTTTTTCAGAACTCACCATTAATTATTTTGTGATATCAATCACATTGAACACGTAGGTTTCACGCATCACCAACCACAGCTCACGCATCACTGTCACGCCCACAGATCAGATATCTTTTTCGAACACTACACAGCGCCAGTCCACCTTTAAACACGCACAGGCATTTTTTTTTCCAAATTTGCACATACACAATCAGTGCATTACATTCACAGTGGCTTTTGCCTACTAGCACACCCTTCTCTATCACATTACAAGCAAATATCAGATCACTGATACTTGTTCACTTTTTCGATTAACTAACGTGTTACACTATCTACAACTGGAGTTTATTAATTTATGTACACTGATTTACAAAATATTCAGTTTTGAAACTGCTAAAACGTTTCATTTTTTAACACAAACAGTACTCATAAGACGCCAGGCTAACAGCAGACAATACGAACTTCTCCATTTTATGATAATTCCTCCATTTTATGATAACTGATACATCAGTTTACAAGTCAGAAACAAAATCTCTCAAATATAACTATTTATATATCCCTATAGAGCCAATAACACACAACTACATTTCATCCTTTCTGCACTCATACGATACATACATCCAAAAACACCTATTACCTAAACTGAAAATTTCTATATTATATTCCTTTTTGAAACAATTAATTACCAATACAATATGCAGTCCAAGGAAGAAAGAAACTCTAAACGCATGGGTTTCAATCTATCTAAATAAATTTCTGTTGTGGAAATACTATCTGAAACCCATGACATCAAACCTATGAGAGACCTCTTCTATTTATTAGAAGAGGAAATTAACAAAGAAAACAGACATTGGTGGGACCTCACCACCCTAGAGAAATATCTAGAAATCAAACATATACCTAGAGGACTTAGATTGCTGAAACATTGCTCATTCAAAGACAATGCTGAAACCATAAAAAGGTGGTATGAAGCTTTGGATGAATGCTCTTTCAGCCTAATTAAAATCCTAATAGACCATAGGAGACAATTGTACAATCAAAGTAGTCTCAATATAGATAAAATCCAAACAGATCTCAAAGTTTATCAACAAAATCCAGAATACAATAAAATAAACAAAGACATCAATGATAGAACTGACAGATATCAAGAAAATCTAGTTAATAATAAAAACAAGAAACTACAAAGAGATCACGAAGATTACATTAATGATTGTGTTTACACATATAACCGTAGGAATGACTCACAAGAGAATATAATAAACTATAACAATGATAATCAGAATGATTGGACAAGGGTCCAACATAGGGGCAATAAGACCAATAAACAAAAGGCTCAATTTAACCAATTTGACAGTAACAATCCACATATACAGAGCAATCAATCACACATTCCAAACACATGGTCTCAAAATCGCACACCTTACACTAGTCAAAACAGACCACAACATAATACTCAAACCAGACCCCAACAACACACATACTACAATCAAAGAAATGGATTTCAAAAGAATCAACACCAAACCCATTATAGAAATAACCATTACAAAAACTCTTATCTATCAACACATGTCCAGCAACAACACCTTTACAATCCACACTCTTACCAACACAGTCAAGCACAACAACACAATTTCAACAAACCAGTACAATCACAACACATACACCAAATGGGAGAAACTCCTCCCACTTACAAAGATCACTATTATGGAGAACCAAACAACAGCTACCAATATCAACACATAGACCACATTCCATCTATCAAACAACCAATATTAGGTCCTAGACCTAATGGGCCAACTGTATACCAAAACATCACAAAACATACAACAGAACATGGTACATTTGAACACCCTAATAGATTTAGAACATTATCTATTGAACACCAAGGGGCCTATGCAGATTCAGAAAGCCCCAGCACCAGCAATAGTCCATCACCTTTTTTAGGGTTGGGCCCCCCAATGAGAACAGAGAGCCCTCAAATAAGATCAGGCAAAAGACCTCACACCTTAGAAAACGAGGTTCAAGAGGCAGAGCCCTTGCCGCCAAGGAAAAGGAATTATCCAGATTAGATCAAGGAATTTTTAACCTTTCCACACACAAATTATCTATTTCAGAAAAAAGAGTATTAAAGCGAGGACTATCCTTTTGTCCACCAAATTCGCCAAAAATGTTTGATATTTTTGTCGATTTAAACAACTTTACACGAAAACTAACCCTACAGAAGTATTTTGCAAATAAAAATTTAAGAAACAAACAAATAGAATCCTCTCAAGCACAACTAATTTTGACTGATTCTATGCCCCCTAACAAAAACATAACTTGCATATATTCAGACACTAACGATCTCACCAATCACCTTTTTGATGGCTACATACATATTGATGTTAAAAACAAATCTAATTTTAATCCCATTAAAGTAGGGAAAGAATATATAGAGTTATATCAAAATATGGTCTTGGAGGATTTTGAGAAACATTTAAAATCCAAAAAGAAAAAGAACAATTTTTGTCTTTTGAGTTACCAGAGAGCTATCTCTAATCTTAAGAATAATTCTAATATCATCATCCGCGACGCCGATAAAGGCGGCGGAATTGTGATCCAAGACATAACCGATTATATCAAAGAAGCAGACAGAATTCTTGGAGACCCAAACTATTATCAAATTTTAAATGGGGATCCCACGGAAAAATACTTGCGCTCTTATACCGAACTCATAGAAAAAGGCGTGTCATTAAATATACTAAACAAAAATGAAAAAGATTTTCTAAAAATACAAAATCCGGCCATTGCCCACTACTATCACTTACCAAAAATTCACAAAAACAAAACCAATCCTCCAGGACGACCTATTATTGCCGGTATCGGCAATCTCACCTACAATCTGTCATACTTTATAGATCAATATTTACAAAAATACGTAATAACATTACCATCATATATTAAAGACAGCACTCATCTATTACAACATTTACACAACATCAATATTGACAATAGAAATCTCATCTGGATCACTTGCGATGTTAGCTCTTTGTATTCCAACATTTCACACAGTTTAGGTTTAGTTGCCATTTCTCATTATTTGAAAAAAGATATTTTTTTACCCAATTTACAATGTGATTTTATTTTAGAAAGCATTCTTTTCATATTACAACACAATTATTTCATCTATCAAGACAAGTACTATCTTCAAACCAAAGGGACGGCCATGGGGACCAGGTTTGCCCCAAGCTTTGCTAACCTTTTTATGGGTTATTTTGAGGAGAGATACATCTATCCGACAGAGTTTGGGGCAGACCTGGTCTTCTATGGCCGATATATAGATGATCTTATCTTCCTATGGGAGGGAAACATCACTAGGGCCAACCAATTTATTGAGCATTTGAACCACAATGACATGGGTTTGGAATTCACGGCAAATATACAAATTCAAAACATTGAATTCTTAGATCTTATATTAAGTATGGACAAATCTAATATCACCTCAAAAACTTTTTTTAAAGATGTTGACAGCAACAGTTTTTTAAATTATCATAGTAACCACCATAAAAACTGGCTAAGTAATGTACCATACAGTCAATTCCGTAGGATACGACGTAACTGTAGTGACTATAACATCTTCTTAGAACAGAGCCAAACACTATACAACAGATTCATAGAAAAAGATTATCCCCCCAGTTTGCTCGACAAGGCTCTAACAAAAGCCAAAAATTTAAATAGAGAGGAGATTCTATCAAACAACAAAATCACCAATACAGAAAACATATTTGGAAAAGAAACCATCTTTACAACACAATACAATTCAGATTTTAATCAGATCAAACACATATTAAAAAAACATTGGCATATTATACAAAGAGATCCTGTCCTTAAACATTTAGTTAAAGACACCCCTAAAATCGTATACAGGAGAGCGCCCACACTCAGAAACCAGCTAGCTCCCAGTAAAAAAGTCAAACACAAATTAACTAACAAAATATCACACCATTCAAATAAAAACAGGGGCTTGTTTGGCACATTTGGAATTTTCAAATGTGGCAAAACAGGATGTGGATCATGCAAAATTATAAGATCAGGCATAAAAAATTTCAAGTCCACTGTAACAGGCGAGTCTTTTCAGATCCCTATTTTCTTCAATTGCAATTCCTCTTTCACAGTCTACCTTATGGAGTGTATATGCGGCCTCCAATATGTAGGCCGCACCTCCAGGAAGCTGAGAAACCGATGGGGAGAACATCATCGCAACTGCAAAAATTCCAAAAAAAATAAAATCAAACACAGTATACCCAATCACTGTCTGAC
The DNA here is from genome assembly GCF_027579735.1 of Bombina bombina. Taxonomy (NCBI): domain Eukaryota; kingdom Metazoa; phylum Chordata; class Amphibia; order Anura; family Bombinatoridae; genus Bombina; species Bombina bombina. The sequence goes on from NW_026512653.1 coordinate 12,935, forward strand.
CAAACATAATGGGAACCCATATATTTACAAATATATTCCTATCGACTTCGTTCCCAAAAGCTCAGATTACAACAGACTTAATAGACTCAGACAACGTGAGACATATTGGATCTATCGATTGAAGACACTGTATCCTTACGGGCTCAATGCCAGTTTGGATTTGGCAGCCTTCAATTGATAGATCACAGCCATTTCTATTATTATTATTCTTTATTATTTTTTATTAATATCATTTCTATCTTCCATTCATAATGCAATGTGATTCCATAGGCAACCATTGGTCTCCAAAATTTCAAATTACAACATATTTTCTACCATACAGTGGAGATTTAGATTAACACATATTTCTATATACAAAAAACATATATCTTAAATACTTCCAATATTTTATTACCAAATATATATTTTTTATTTTCACACACACATACCCATCACATCACTCACAAGTAGACAACTTGCTATCAAACAAAAGTTTATATATCCATTCATGTTTATATTATCAAGCTATCAGATATATTCCTCAACAGAGTTTTTGAAACAAAAAACCTTTCATCACACCGGGCCGATAGCAGCAGACACCAAATATAGTGACACTTAAAAGTTAAATAAGATGATTCTTAGGAAATACAATGTTAAAACATTGCTTTCAATATTTGATACAAAATTACAACCTTGCGGGTTACCAATAGAGTCAATACTCAGGTCTTCCACTGATTTTACACACTATCGAATTATTCATACACTCACTTATATGACCTTGCATGCAAAACTTGTTTCTATATGCACGGTCAGAGTTATCCAACACACCACAAAACATCAATCCATAGATAGATACAAGCTTGCAGCACGCTTATTATCAGACATGATATAATAATATCACCAAAACAAATATATACACAGTAAGGTAAAGGAGCCCCCCTTTACAAAAGGGAGTCCATTTATTTTGCTATATGTATTCTTTTTTCCCCATATGCCAACAGCTAGTTAGATCGTAACAATTTCACAGACACAAGTACAAAATTACACACTATAAGATCTGTATATCGATTTGTTTATAATGCTTTTTTACAAATCTTCTATATAGGGAATTTTATATATATATTTTTTATTCATTGATGTTTGTGTCATGATTAGTAACAGCTGATAGCCAAGACTGGGCTCTTACAATTGAAAATGCAGTCCTATTGGACAAACACCCAATGACAACTTCCTGTTTTTAATGATACAATGTGTATATAATGCCGGTAAATGTAACCATTCTTATTCGCTTTTATCTGAGGAAACGACCCAGTTGGGGTTGAGAAACGCGTCATATATTAAAGCTTTTTATTACAAGAAGTTGTCTATGCTTTGTGGTATTCCAATACCATACAACAACACACCAAGTTCTACTTTCCAGTTGAAATTATCCATACTAAGAAAAAGGTTGCCTAGGGGGCACCAGCAAAGACTCCAAGGAACGTTATCCATCCAGTGTACTAGCCACTGTTAAGTGCTAGCAAGCTATCACGCACTGGTCACAGCACAGTGCCTCTAGTTCTGGTAAGCACACCATTTGTCTACATATGTTTGCTCACAATACCAGACAATATTACGCTATTGTGGCGCCCTCTCTCTTTTCCTTCCTGCATTAGTCTATTCCCTACTCTCTGGGACAAAGAGGAGCTGCCTACGTCTACTTCACCACTTCATCTCAGAAGAAATACATTTATCATCTTCTTTTCCGAAAAGGGACAAACATATTGAAACGAACCAACAGGAATCCCTTTTGTATCAAGGACATAATCACTAACCGGTTTTACGGTAGAGTTGCATACTGACTTTGTTAGTTTAGATATGTTTTATGCTTCATACTTTTTTTCAGCGCGCTTTCTTTATCCCCATCTGGGATAATTCACATTAGTTAAATATTATTAACCCCTAATCTGCCGTCCCTAACATCGCCGCCACCTACCTGCAATTATTAACCCCTAATCTGCCGCCCCCAATGTCGCTGCCACTATATTATATTTATTAACCCCTAAACCTAAGTCTAACCCTAACACCCCCTAACTTAAATATTATTAAAATAAATCTAATTAAAAACTACAATTAATAACTGAATAATTCCTATTTAAAACTAAATACCTGTAAAATAAACCCTAAGCTGGCTGCAATATAACTTATAGCTACATTGTATCTACCTTATGGTTTATTTTTTATTTCACAGGCAAGTTTGTATTTATTTTAACTAGGTAGAATAGTTACTAAATAGTTATTAACTATTTACTAACTACCTAGTTAAAATAAATACAAATTTACCTGTAAAATAAAACCTAACCTAAGTTACACTAACATCTAACACTACACTACAATTAAATAAATTACCTAAATTAAATACAATTAAATAAATTAAATAAAATTACCTAAATTACAAAAAAAAACACTAAATTAAACAAAATAAAATACAAATTACAAGATATTTAAACTAATTACACCTAATCTAATAGCCCTATCAAATTAAAAAAAGGCTACCCAAAATAAAAAAAAAACTAGCCTAAACTAAATACCAATAGCCCTTAAAAGGGCCTTTTGCCAGGCATTGCCCATAAGAAATAAGCTCTTTTACCTGTAAAAAAAAATACAAACAACCCCCCAACTGTAAAACCCACCACCCACACAACCAACCCCCCAAATAAAATCCTAACTAAAAAAACCTAAGCTCCCCATTGCCCTGAAAAGGGCATTTGTATGGGCATTGCCCTTAAAAGGGCATTTAGCTCTATTGCAGCCCAAAGCCCTAACCTAAAAATAAAACTCACCCAATAAACCCTTAAAAAAACACTAACCCCTTGAAGATCCACTTACAGTTTTGAAGATCGACATCCAAGCCGGGAGAAGTCCTCATCGAAGTGGTAAGAAGTCCTCAACGAATCCGGGAGAAGTCTTCATCGAAGCCGGCAGAAGTGGTCCTCCAGACGGGCAGAAGTTTTCACCCAGACGGCATCTTCTATCTTCATCCTTCCGACGCGGAGCGGCTCCATCTTCAAGACATCCGGCGCGGAGCATCCTCTTCAATCGACGGCTTCTTCTGGAATGAAGGTTCCTTTAAATGACGTCATCCAAAATGGCGTCTCTTAGATTCCGATTGGCTGATAGATGGGTGAAGACTTCTGCCCGTCTGGAGGACCACTTCTGCCAGCTTCGATGAAGACTTCATTGAGGATGGATGTCAGATCTTCAAAACTGTAAGTGGATCTTCAGTGGGCTAGTGTTAGGTTTTTTTAAGGGTTTATTGGGTGGGTTTTATTTTTAGGTTAGGGCTTTGGGCTGCAATATAGCTAAATACCCTTTTAAGGGCAATGGGGAGCTTAGTTTTTTTATTTAGTTTTTTTTGGGGGGGGTTGGGTATTGTGTGGGTAGTGGGTTTTACTGTTGGGGGGTTGTTTGTATTTTTTTTTACAGGTAAAAGAGCTGATTTCTTTGGGGCAATGCCCCGCAAAAGGCCCTATTTTTAGGTTAGGGCTTTGGGCTGCAATATAGCAAAATACCCTTTTAAGTGCTATTGGTAGTTTAGTTTAGGTTTTTTTTTTATTTTAGGTGGGCTTTTTTATTTTGATAGGGCTATTAGATTAGGTGTTATTAATTTAAAGATCCTGTAATTGTTTTTTTTTTTTTTTTTTTTTGTAATTTAGATAATTGTATTGAATTTAGTTAATTGTATTTAATTAAGGGATTTTTTTTAATTGTAGGGTTAGGTTAGGTGCTAGTGTAAGATAGGTTAGGTTTTATTTTACAGGTACATTTATTTTAGCTAGGTAGTTAGTAAATAGTTAATAATATTTAGTAACTATTCTACCTAGTTAAAATAACTTGCCTGTAAAAATAAAATTAAACTCTAAGCTAGATACAGTGTAACTAATAGTTATATTGTAGCTAGCTTAGGGTTTATTTTATAGGTATGTATTTAATTTTAAATAGGAATTATTTAGTTATTAATAGTAGGTTTTATTTAGATTTATTTTAATTATATTTAAGTTAGGAGGTGTTAGGGTTAGACTTAGATTTAGGGGTTAATAAATTTAGTATAGTGGCAGCGACGTTGGGGGCGGCAGATTAGGGGTTAATAAATGTAGATAGGTGGCGGCGATGTTAGGGACAGCAGTCAGCAGATTAGGGGTTAATAATATTTAACTAGTGTTTGCGAGGCGGGAGTACGGCGGGTTAGGGGTTAATATGTTTATTCTAGTGGTGGCGATGTCGGGAGTGGCAGATTAGGGGTTAATAATTTTATTATAGTGTTTGCGATGCAGGAGGGCCTCAAATTAGGGGTTAATAGGTAGTTTATGGGTGTTAGTGTACTTTTTAGTACTTTAGTTATGAGTTTTATGCTACGGCTTTGTAGTGTAAAACTCATAACTACTGACTTTAGAATGCATTACGAATCTTGACGGTATAGGCTGTACCGCTCACTTTTTGGCCTCCCAGGACAAGCTTGTAATACCGGCGCTATGGAAGTCCCATAGAAAAAAGACTATACGCAAGTTGATTTGCAGTAAGGCCAAAAAAGTGTGCGGGACAGCTGTACCTACAAGAATCGTAATACCAGAGGTAGTGAAAAAGCAGCGTTATGAGCCTTAATGCTGCTTTTTTACTCATAACGCAAAACTCGTAATCTAGCCGATTGGTTTTAAATCCCCTGCATGCTTTCTTATCTGTTATCTACAATGCAGCCTGAAGTGCAAAATCTCACACCTCACTCTGGCCTGAATCCTATAGAGCAGGGCAATGTAACCAGCTCAGTATTTTCAAAGGGGCCGACAGGGGCTGTCGTGGAGGAAAATCAATATTTAAAGTTCTATATCCTGACACTATCACAGCTGCCCCACCAACCTGTCCACCCGCAAGCCCAATTGAAGTGATCCAACCTTAAAGCCACAAAAAACGCACTATCAAATCAAGAAAATCTCTTTGTGTGATCCCCATTAGAAGACACGCTGTCTCAAAAGTACAGAGCAAAAACTCAGAATCCCAAGACTGTCCTATCAGAGCAATCCTATGCAATGCCAGATAAATAAAGAACAAAACAGCTATAATTGCCAACCTTATTGAAACATGCAAATTAGCATGCTTCACAGAATCATGGATAGATGAAAATGCAGGTCCTATTCTAGAGGCAGCTATTCCAGACAATTACACTGTGTTCCACCGTCCGAGACAAGATCGCAAGGGAGGTGGAGTTATGAACTGTGCGAAATCATCCTTAAATCCCAGACCAATATCAGTCCACAAGACCAAATTTTTTGAATGCGTAGCTGCCAACCTCTCAATAGAGAGAGGTTTCCAAATACTGCTAATATACAGACCCCCAAGAGATGGAAGAGATTTCTTAAGGAACTCCCAGACCTTTTGGCTGGCTTAATCCTTGATCACCCCAGATGGCTTATATTAGGAGACTTCAACACTTGGATTGACAACACCCTATCCCTGCTTGGGCAGGATCTCCTCAGCTTGATGAGTACACTCGGCTTTACACAAATTGTCACCACTCCCACCCACAGAAAAGGTCATACACTTGATCTAGTGTTCCAGTCTGGACTAGAAGTGTCACCAGTAACTGTAAACCCAGTTACCTAGTCAGACCACCACTACATTCACCTCTCCATTGTATCACAATCAACCAGACACCAGCCTCAGAACCTGGTCAAACACCACTCATTAACACCAGTGACACCACTGAATGTAGCATCACATATGGATCTAAGTGAACTAATGGGCACCTGCGAAGACCCCAGCTACTTAGTCTGACTCTACAACAAAACCATGAGAGACATCCTATAAAGCTTTGCACCAACTCTTATACACACTGTCAAAACCCACAGCAATTCACTGTAATTTGATAGCTCCATCAGAGAAATTAAAAGAACAGGATGTAAGCTCGAGAGAACGTGCCCCAGAGGATAAAGCTGCTCTTACCAAACTTCTAAATAAATATCAATCCAAGATAACTCAGAAACAATCTTCATTTTTATCACGCGAAATTGCACTCTCCCACAATAGACCCAGGCAACTGTTTTGCACAGTAGAAAAGCTCAGCAAACCAGCATGCATGCTTAGCCCCACCAACTTTTCTCAGGATAAATGTGAAGCATTTTCAAACTTCTTCAGAGACAAAATTTCCTCAATCCGAACCGCTATCACAGCAGGCCAAACAGTTACAAACCAGAACCACTACAATGGAATGCCAGATTGTCCCAGTTTATGGTCCACTTTTATAAATGTGGATATAAAAGGAGTTAAAAACACCATACAAAAGTTGCACCCTACTTAGACCTTGCTTCAACTCAGCTCATATCTGGATGCATTGAAACACTCGCCCCAGCCCTCACAAAAATAGTGCAGTGTTCACTAAAAACAGGAGACTTCCCAGATCCTCTAAAAGAGGCTGTGGTTAAACCACACGTAAAGAAACCTTTATTAGACCTACAGGGAGTGCAGAATTATTAGGCAAATGAGAATTTTGACCACATCATCCTCTTTATGCATGTTGTCTTACTCCAAGCTGTATAGGCTCGAAAGCCTACTACCAATTAAGCATATTAGGTGATGTGCATCTCTGTAATGAGAAGGGGTGTGGTCTAATGACATCAACACCCTATATCAGGTGTGCATAATTATTAGGCAACTTCCTTTCCTTTGGCAAAATGGGTCAAAAGAAGGACTTGACAGGCTCAGAAAATTCAAAAATAGTAAGATATCTTGCAGAGGGATGCAGCACTCTTAAAATTGCAAAGCTTCTGAAGCGTGATCATCGAACAATCAAGCGTTTCATTCAAAATAGTCAACAGGGTCGCAAGAAGCGTGTGGAAAAACCAAGGCGCAAAATAACTGCCCATGAACTGAGAAAAGTCAAACGTGCAGCTGCCAAGATGCCACTTGCCACCAGTTTGGCCATATTTCAGAGCTGCAACATCACTGGAGTGCCCAAAAGCACAAGGTGTGCAATACTCAGAGACATGGCCAAGGTAAGAAAGGCTGAAAGACGACTACCACTGAACAAGACACACAAGCTGAAACGTCAAGACTGGGCCAAGAAATATCTCAAGACTGATTTTTCTAAGGTTGATGAAATGAGAGTGAGTCTTGATGGGCCAGATGGATGGGCCCGTGGCTGGATTGGTAAAGGGCAGAGAGCTCCAGTCCGACTCAGACGCCAGCAAGGTGGATGTGGAGTACTGGTTTGGGCTGGTATCATCAAAGATGAGCTTGTGGGGCCTTTTCGGGTTGAGGATGGAGTCAAGCTCAACTCCCAGTCCTACTGCCAGTTTCTGGAAGACACCTTCTTCAAGCAGTGGTACAGGAAGAAGTCTGCATCCTTCAAGAAAAACATGATTTTCATGCAGGACAATGCTCCATCACACGCGTCCAAGTACTCCACAGCGTGGCTGGCAAGAAAGGGTATAAAAGAAGAAAATCTAATGACATGGCCTCCTTGTTCACCTGATTTGAACCCCATTGAGAACCTGTGGTCCATCATAAAATGTGAGATTTACAAGGAGGGAAAACAGTACACCTCTCTGAACAGTGTCTGGGAGGCTGTGGTTGCTGCTGCACGCAATGTTGATGGTGAACAGATCAAAACACTGACAGAATCCATGGATGGCAGGCTTTTGAGTGTCCTTGCAAAGAAAGGTGGCTATATTGGTCACTGATTTGTTTTTGTTTTGTTTTTGAATGTCAGAAATGTATATTTGTGAATGTTGAGATGTTATATTGGTTTCACTGGTAAAAATAAATAATTGAAATGGGTATATATTTGTTTTTTGTTAAGTTGCCTAATAATTATGCACAGTAATAGTCACCTGCACACACAGATATCCCCCTAAAATAGCTAAAACTAAAAACAAACTAAAAACTACTTCCAAAACTATTCAGCTTTGATATTAATTAGTTTTTTGGGTTCATTGAGAACATGGTTGTTGTTCAATAATAAAATTAATCCTCAAAAATACAACTTGCCTAATAATTCTGCACTCCCTGTAGACTGCATGACTAATTACAGACCAGTATCCAACCTAACATTTCTGGGGAAAATAATTGAAAAAGTAGTGGCAACTCAACTGGAAGCCCATCTAACATGCCTGAACATATTCGATCTTTTCCAGTCAGACTTCAGATGCCGCCACAGCACTGAAACAGTGCTAGTCCAAGTGCTAAATGATTTCCTCATGGCAAGAGACAAAGGTGATTACTCCATTCTAATCCTCCTGGATCTCTCAGCTGCATTTGACACCATTGACCATAGGATTCTAATAGAGTGCTTGCAGCACATCTGTGGTCTAGGAGGCACAGTCCTTAAGTGGTTTAAATCTTTCCTCGCTGGTAGATCACAGAGAGTAATATCAGGATCAAGCTCATCAGCACCAACAGAACTGGCCTGTGGAGTTTCACAAGGATTCATCCTGTCTCCCATGCTATTCGCAATTTACTTACTACCACTGTGGGACATCATTAACCAACATGGCCTAAGGTATCATTGTTACGCTGATAACACACAACTCTACTTCTCCTGGAGCTTGGAGGCTCTGAACTCATTAGTTCAGCAAAGGTACGAAACCTTGGAGTGCTGATTGATGCTGGACTATCTTTTACACAGCAGATTTCCTACGTAATAAAATCTGCCTACTTTCATCTGAAAAACATAGCCAGGATACAACACTTAATTCCACCGGATGATATGCCAACATTAATCCCTGCATTTGTATCCTCTAGGCTAGATTACTGCAATGCACTTTACTTGGGCCTCCCAAAAAAAGAACTCCATCGCCTTCAGATGGTACAAAACACAGCAGCCAGACTACTGACCAATCAAACTCGCTCCTGCCACATAACACCTGTTTTTCACTCCCTGCATTTACTTCCAATTAAATGGCAAATATATTTTAAAATTGGCCTGCTGACCATCAAAGCCTTAAACAACTAAGGCCCACAGTAGCTGAAAGAGCTTCTGACACCCTACATCCCATCCCGCTCACTTAGGTCAGCCAACACATCCCTCCTCTCAGTGTCAAGAATAAGGACAAACTCAGGCTCCAGAGCATTCGGCCACACTGCCCCTACTTTCTGGAAGTTTTTACTGTGCGCAATCAGAGAGACACCGTCCTTACAGACTTTTTAAAAAATCTAAAGACCCACCTCTTCCAACAGGCATTCAGTCCGCTTATCTGACCTTCAGAAGTGCTTTGAGTCTCATAGGGAGAAAAGCACTATATAAATCACAAATTATTATTATTATATCAATTTTTTATGTTTGCTATAACACTTTCCAGGTCCTATGTCTACATACTGTTATATACAGTATCCCACAAAAGTCAGTACACCCCTCACATTTTTGTAAATATTTTATTATATCTTTTCATATGACAACACTGAAGAAATTACACTTTGCTACAATGTAAAGTAGTCAGTGTACAGCCTGTATAACAGTGTAAATTTGTTGTCCCCGCAAAATAACTCAACACACAACCATTAATGTCTAAATCATTGGCAACAAAAGTGAGTACACCCCTAAGTTAAAATGTCCAAATTGGGCCCAATTAGCCATTTTCCCTCCCCGGTGTCAAGTAACTCGTTAGTGTTACAAGGTATCAGGTGTGAATGGGGAGCAGGTGTGTTAAATTTGGTGTTATCGCTCTCACACTCTCTCATACTGGTCACTGGAAGTTCAACATGGCACCTCATGGCAAAGAACTCTCAGAGGATCTGAAAAAAAAGAATTGTTGCTCTACATAAAGATGGCCTAGGCTATAAGAAGATTGCCAAGACCCTGAAACTGAGCTGCAGCACGGTGGGCAAGACCATACAGCTGTTACACAGGGCAGGTTCCTGTCAGGGTTTTTTCCCTGTTGTTTGCCATGTGCTGCTGGCAGCCATTTTACTCACCTCTCTTCCTGACTATGCTGCATTGTGGGGGATGCTGCTCAATTCCTCTCCTTCTTTTATGGCCAGACTGGTGTGCATCATCCATGTGAGACAGGATGCAGTCTCAGAATTGTAATGTCATCACTTATTATTTAAAGGGCCTCTGTTCAGTATGCTTTGCCTTTGCGTTGTCTCAGACCTGTTTGTGAGAGTTCCTGTGTATTACCTGGCTGCCTGACGTCCTTCCTGGTTCCTGATCCCTGGCTTGTTCCCGACTCTGCTGTTTTCCTCGTTCCTGATTCCGGCTCATCTGACTATTCGCTTTGGCTCCTGACTCGGCTCGTCTAACTACCAGCTCTGGTTTTGACTCCTGGCTTGTTATTTTACTTGTGGACTTTTCATTATTTTTTGCTATTAATAAAGGTGCGATTATTTTTGCACTTCTCGTCTCAGCCTGATTCCTGGCACCCTGACATTACACAAAGGCCATGAATCCTGATGGTGCTAATAATCCACCTTTACCTGCCATCATTTCCAGGATGGATGAACAGGATAACCGCTTGGATCAATTTGCACTAGCCCTGCAAACCCTGCTGACTCGCACTGCACATTTGGACCAAAGTGTTCCACAAGCTATGGCTGCTCCTGTTTCCGCTGCTGCACCTATGCCTACCGGTTCTGCACCTCTACCTCAGCGATATGGAGGCGATCCTATTCAGTGCAGAGGGTTTTTGAACCAGGGGGCATTTACTTTGAGAGGTTACCTCAGGCGTTTCCCTCTGACAGAGCTAAAGTGGGATTTCTCATCTCGTTACTCTCTGACACAGCTCTTGTCTGGGCTAATCCCTTGTGGGAGACTAATAAACCTGTGATTTCAAATTACCCTGAATTTGTGGCCTCCTTTCAAAGGGTATTTGATGTTCCAGCTCGCTCCTCCTCTGTTGCTAAACAACTCATGTCCATTCAGCAAGGTACAAGATGTGTTGCTCAGTATGCTATTGAGTTCCGTACGCTTGCCGCAGAGGTATGTTGGAACAATGGAACCCTTGTTGCCGCCTTCTTTCATGGGTTCTCTGATGCAATTAAGACAAAGTTGCTGCCAGAGATTTACCAGAGGATCTCGAGGCATTGGTGTCTTTTTTTATCCTAATTGACATCAGACTCAGAGAGAGGCCCTCTTTCAAGAAGCGCTTGCAGAAGCCTCCTGTTCCGTTGTCTCCTACGTGTTCATTCCCACCCATGCCTCCCTCTCCTCCCATGCCTCCTGGTCCCGAGTCACCAGGTACTGCTGAGCCAATGAAGTTGGGATTCACGCGTCTCACCGCGGCGGAGAGGGCCTTTAGGAGGAGGGAGGGGCTCTGCCTCTATTGTGGGTTACAGGGCCACCTTTTGAAGTCTTGTCCTACACGGCCGGGAAATGCACCTAAGGTCACAATTAAGGTCCTGTCGGGGGCAGAGCTTGGGTGGTTTATCCTCATCCTGGAACTGCTTAAGGAGAAACCTTTTGTCACGGTTGTCCTTTCCTGGGTGGACTCCACCATAGTCACTCAGGCTCTTGTTGACCCGGTGCTGCGGGCTATTTCATTGACAGTGATTTTGTATCAAAGCACTCCATTCCTGTTTTTCCTCGGTCCGTTCCACTTGCTATTAAGGCCATTGATGGCAGGCCCCTTCAGCCCGCACTCGTTACTCACGAAACTGCTCCGTTGTCCATGGCTGTTGGGGCTCTCCATTTTGAAACCCTCCAGTTCCAGGTGATAAACTCTCCGCATTTTCCGGTTGTTCTGGGTTATCCCTGGCTCCAAAAGCACAATCCCAGTCTCGACTGGCGCAGGTTCGAAATTTTGTCGTGGTCCCTGCAATGTATTTCCACTTGTCTTCGGAAACCAGTTAAAGTCTTGTGCACTTCTTCGTTATGTCAATTGCACCCGGAGCCATTCCTCCTCGGGCCCGGGTGTACCCTCTGTCTGCAGAGAATTGTGCTATGGAGGAGTATGTTGCTGATGCTCTGTTGCGGGGAATCATCCGCAAATCCTGCTCTCCTGCAGGGGCTTTTTTTCTTTGTGAAGAAAAAGGGTGGCGAGTTAAGACCATGTATCGATTATAGGGGTCTTAATCGTCTTACCATTAAGAATGCTTACCCTATTCTGCTCATTACGGAACTCTTTGACCGCCTCAAGGGAGCTACGGTCTTTACTAAACTTGATTTGAGAGGAGCATACAGTTTCGTTAGGATTAAGGAGGGTCACGAATGGAAAACAGCATTTAACACCAGGAGCGGGCATTATGAGTATCTTGTAATGCCCTTTGGCCTATGTAATGCTCCTGCTGTTTTTCAGGAATTTATTAATGATGTCCTATGAGATATGTTGCAACAGTGTGTTGTGGTGTACTTAGACGACATCCTCATACACTCACCCACACTTGAGGCTCATCGTTCTGATGTTACACAGGTTCTTCAGAGACTACGTGAGAACGGCCTGTTTTGTAAACTCGAGAAATGTGAGTTCCATCAGACTCACGTAACCTTCCTAGGTTATGTTATCTCCGTTGCAGGGTTCTCTATGGATCCTGACAAGTTATCTGCAGTTCTTCAGTGGCCTTGCCCAGTTGGTCTTCGGTCTATTCAACGTTTTTTGGGGGTTCATCAATTACTATAGAAAGTTTATTAAAAAAATTTCTTCCTTGGTCAAACCTATCACAGACATGACACGTAAAGAGAATGATCCACTCCATTGGTCACCTACTGCCATTAAGGCCTTTGATAGTCTTAAGACTGCCTTTGCTGCCGGTCGATGCATCTGAGACTGGAGAAGGTGCCCTCCTGTCTCAACGTCCTACGCCTGACGGTTCCTTGCATCCGTGTGGTTTCTTCTCTAAAAAATTGTCTCCAGCGGAGTGCAGTTATGAAATTGGCAACAGGTAATTAATGGCCATAATTTTGGCACTCAAGGAATGGAGGCATCTTCTCAAGGGTACTAGCGTGCCAGTGCTCATTCTTACTGACCACAAGAATTTAACTTATCTATCTGAAGCAAAACGTTTGTCGCCCCGACAGGCCAGATGGGCGCTATTTTTGTCTTGGTTTAATTATGTGGTCTCCTACCTGCCTGGTAGTAAGAATGTTAGGGCTGATGCCCTCTATCGACAATTTTCGCCTCTGTCCAAGGAGGAGTCTGTACCTACTCCTGTTATACCTCCTGACCATATTTTGGCTACCATACGTACTAATTTGACTTCTCCCTTGGGGGAGGAGATCCTGGCTGCAGAAACCAATGCACCTCCTGAGAAACCTAGTGGTAAGTGTTTTGTTCCTGAGAATCTTCAAACTAAACTTTTGCACACTTACCACTATCCTAAAGCCGCAAGTCACCCAGGCAAGAACCAAATGATTTGGTCTGTCACTCGACAATTCTGGTGGCCAGGTCTTCGTTCTGATATTGCTGCGTATGTTGCCTCCTGTTCAGTTTGTGCACAGAATAAGACTTCTCAACGTCTTCCTATGGGTCTTCTTCCTGTGGGTCTTCTTCAACCTAATGGTGAGCGTCCTTGGACACATCTTTCCATGGATTTCATTGTCAAGCTCCCTGTTTCCAATGGCAATACTGTTATCCTTATGGTGGTTGACCGTTTTTCTAAAATGTCACATTGCATTCCCTTGATGAAGCTGCCTACCGCTCAGGAGCTTGCTTTGATTTTTGCCCGGGAGGTCTTCCATTTACATGGGTTACCCAAGGAGATAATGTCAGACCAGGGTAGCCAGTTTGGCTCCAGATTATGGCATTCCTTTTGTGCTCAAATGGGGATTAATGCTTCCTCCAAGTTATCCCCATTCATGGCAAATTATGGGTTTCAACCATCCTTGTTGCCCGATTCATTCATGTCTCAGGGTATTCCAGCTTTGGAGGAGCAACTCTGGCAACTCCGTTCCACATGGGTGCAGATTCAGTATTGCCTTCATCGTTCTATGCAGTGCCAAAAGTTCCAGGCTGATCGTAGGCGTCTGCCCGCACCTTCCTACGAGGTTGGCTGTCCTCCCGCAACTTGAACCTTCGTGTGCCTTCCAATAAATTGGCTCCCCGTTATGTTGGTCCTTTTCAAATACTCTGATGGGTTAATCCTGTGGCCTACGCTCCTGACCTTCCTCCTGCTATGCGCATCTCCAATGTTTTTCATGTCTCCCTCTTGAAACCATTGGTTTGTAATTGGTTTACCACTGTGTTGCCTCGTCCCCATCCTATCTTTGTTGACAACCATGAGTATGAGGTCAGCAGCATTGACTATGTATGTCCAGGTGCCGTGTACAGTATTTGGTTCATTGGAGGGACTACGGTCTGGAGGAGCATTCTTGGGTTCCCTCCTCTGATGTTCATGCTCCCGCCCCCCTCCGTGCCTTCCATGCCCATTTCCGCAATAAGCCTTTTGTCCTCCCGCGGGGAGGGGTAATTGAGGGGAGGGTACTGTCAGGGTTTTTCCCTGTTGTTTGCCATGTGCTGCTGGCAGCCATTTTACTCACATCTCTTCCTGACTATGGTGCATTGTGGGGGATGCTGCTTATTTCTTACACTTCTTTTTATGGCCAGACTGGTGTGCATCATCCATGTGAGACAGGATGCAGTCTCAGAATTGTGATGTCATCACTTATTATTTAAAGGGCCTCTGTTCAGTATGCTTTGCCTTTGCGTTGTCTCAGACCTGTTTGTGAGAGTTCCTGTGTATTACCTGGCTGCCTGATGTCCTTCCTGGTTCCTGATACCTGGCTTGTTCCTGACTCTGCTGTTTTCCTTGTTCTTGATTCCGGCTCGTCTGACTATTCGCTTTGGCTCCTGACTCGGCTCGTCTAACTACCAGCTCTGGTTTTGACTCCTGGCTTGTTATTTTACTTGTGGACTTTTTATTATTTTTGCTATTAATAAAGGTGAGATTATTTTTGCACTTCTCGTCTCAGTCTGATTCCTGGCACTCTGACAGTTCCACTCACAACAGGCCTCGCCATGGTCGACCAAAGAAGTTAAGTGCACTTGCTCAGCGTCATATGCAGAGGTTGTCTTTGGGAAATATACGAATGAGTGCTGCCAGATAAACTTATTTGGTTTAGATGGTGTCAAGCGTGTGTCGCAGCAACCAGGTGAGGAGTACAAAGACAAGTGTGTCTTGTCTATAGTCAAGCATGGTGGTGGGAGTGTCATGGTCTGGGTCTGCATGAGTGCTGCTGGCACTGGGGAGCTACAGTTCATAGAGGGAACCATGAATGCCAACATGTACTGTGACATACTGAAGCAGAACATGATCCCCTCCCTTCGGAGACTGGGCAGCAGGGCAGTATTCCAACACGATAACGACCACAAACACATCTCCAAGATGACCACTGCCTTGCTAAAGAAGCTGAGCGTAAAGGTGATGGAATGACTAAGCATGTCTCCAGACCTATACCCTATTGAGCATCTGTGGGGCATCTTCAAATGGAATGTATCTAACATCCACCAGCTCCGTGATGTCATCATGGAGGAGTGGAAAAGGACTCCAGTGGCAACCTGTAAAGCTCTGGTGAATTCCATGCCCAAGAGGGTTAAGGCAGTGCTGGAAAATAATGGTGGCCACACAAAATATTGACACTTTGGGCTCAATTTGGACATTTCCACTTAGGGGTGTACTCACTTTTGTTGCCAACGGTTTAGACATTAATGGTTGTGTGTTGAGTTAATTTGAGGGGACAGCAAATTTACACTGCTTTACAGGCTGCACACTCACTACTTTACATTGTAGCAAAGTGTCATTTCTTCAGTGTTGCCATATGAAAAGATATAATAAAATATTTACAAAAATGTGAGGGGTGAATAATTGCAAGACACTAAAGCCTGCTACTGAAAAAGTGCCACTTGTAGGAAATACAGAAAAAAATGCATAAAAAGTATAAATATAGAATTAGTCCCCAATACTCAATATTTCAAAGTATATACACTTTCCTGATATGCACACTCTGAATAAAAAGATGGTAATTATAACCTTTATCCACTAATACCCATAGAAAAAGGATATATATATCTCACACCAGAGTGTGTGTAGTTGCATCAACAATTATAATAACAAAAGCAGGCTTTACATATACCGTATATAAAAAAGGATATAGGCAATTTAAAATTTCCTGATTGTTGTATTATAGTCCACACTGCAGCGCCTTTGTAGACACACCGGCAGGAGAGGGTAGTGCTAACTAAATAACATACAAAAAAGAAAAAAAGGGTGTACTCACTTTTGTGGGATATTGTATGTTATCCTTTGTATTTGGATTCAAGTATTTACAATTCCCAAGAAAACTCTCAGATCAGATGCACAGAGGGAGAGAAATAAAAGATAGGGAGAGATAGATGTAGTGGAAAGTGAGATGGGGAATATAGAAAAAGAGAAGAGTGAGAAGGGAGGAGAGATAAAGTATGAGCGAGAGAGAGAGCACACAAGAAAGAAAGCAGAGATAGAAATCAAGAGTTTGTGCAAACATGGAACAGACATACATAAGTTATGTGACATAAATCATGGTTGAGAAGGTTTAATGACATATAAAGAAGAGAGGGGTACATACTAGTATAGGATTTTCATTTAGTGTCTACATTTCTCTCAAATTATATATTTCTTTCTGTATTAGTATTAGTGGCTCCTTTTGAGTTATTTTGCCTGTGTACCCTGGGGCATTATCCCCTTTGGAAAATTATTAAAATCTGCTACTTTTTAAGGGGCAACTATTAATGCAGCTTTAATAATAGAAATGCAGCTTGTAAAAGCCTGAGAAGCAGATGTCAGGTTCTGTGCTCAGGAGGCTCATTTTTCCTCATACTTCTCCACCAACTGTAATGCTAACACTAGTAGCAGCCATACTTAAAGGGACAGTCAACACCAGAATTTTTGTTGTTAAAAAAAAAAATAGATAATCCTTTTATTACCTATTCCCCAGTTTTGCATAACCCACACTTATAATAATACATGTTTTACCTCTGTAATTATCATGTATCTATGCCTCTGCAAACTGCCACCTTGTTTCAGTTCTTTTGACTTGATTTTAGCCAATAAGTGCTTACTCCTAAGTAACTTTATGTGCGTGAATTCAATGTTATCTATATGATACACATGATCTAACACCCTCTAGTGGTAAAAAACTGCATTCACATAAGAGGCAGCCTTCAAGGTCTAAGAAATTAACATATGAGCTTACCTAGGTTTAGCTTTCAACTAAGAATACAAAGAGTACAAAGCACAATTGGTGATAAAAGTAAATTGGAAAGTTGTTTAAAATGACATGCCCTATTTGAATCATGAAAGTTTATTTTGGACTGTCTCTTTAATATCAAACTATAAAGGCAAATCCTCATGAATACCACATGGGCTATTAAAAAGCTAAGCAGGCTTGTCTCAGCCACAGAGATCTGCGCCAAATAATGACACAAATGTTCTCCACCTTCTTGGTGGTGAGCTCCATTTTCAAGACCACAGCACACCCAGAAAAGGTATCTGTAAGTGTTTTATGGCCCTGATTCTACATCTGAACAACCTGTAACAACAGTGACATATAATTGCAGAAAAAAAGGAGCACAATCATATTTTGTTTGTTACATAGAAAGTATCATTTTCCCAAACAAATCTGTTTCTTATACAGGGGGTGCAGAATTATTAGGCAAATGAGTATTTTGACCACATCATCCTCTTTATGCATGTTGTCTTACTCCAAGCTGTATAGGCTCGAAAGCCTACTACCAATTAAGCATATTAGGTGATGTGCATCTTTGTAATGAGAAGGGGTGTGGTCTAATGACATCAACACCCTATATCAGGTGTGCATAATTATTAGGCAACTTCCTTTCCTTTGGCAAAATGGGTCAAAAGAAGGACTTGACAGGCTCAGAAAAGTAAAAAATAGTGAGATATCTTGCAGAGGGATGCAGCACTCTTAAAATTGCAAAGCTTCTGAAGCGTGATCATCGAACAATCAAGCGTTTCATACAAAATAGTCAACAGGGTCGCAAGAAGCGTGTGGAAAAACCAAGGCGCAAAATAACTGCCCATGAACTGAGAAAAGTCAAGCGTGCAGCTGCCAAGATGCCACTTGCCACCAGTTTGGCCATATTTCAGAGCTGCAACATCACTGGAGTGCCCAAAAGCACAAGGTGTGCAATACTCAGAGACATGGCCAAGGTAAGAAAGGCTGAAAGACGACCACCACTGAACAAGACACACAAGCTGAAACGTCAAGACTGGGCCAAGAAATATCTCAAGACTGATTTTTCTAAGGTTTTATGGACTGATGAAATGAGAGTGAGTCTTGATGGGCCAGATGGATGGGCCCGTGGCTGGATTGGTAAAGGGCAGAGAGCTCCAGTCCGATTCAGACGCCAGCAAGGTGGAGGTGGAGTACTGGTTTGGGCTGGTATCATCAAAGATGAGCTTGTGGGGCCTTTTCGGGTTGAGGATGGAGTCAAGCTCAACTCCCAGTCCTACTGCCAGTTTCTGGAAGACACCTTCTTCAAGCAGTGGTACAGGAAGAAGTCTGCATCCTTCAAGAAAAACATGATTTTCATGCAGGACAATGCTCCATCACACGCGTCCAAGTACTCCACAGCGTGGCTGGCAAGAAAGGGTATAAAAGAAGAAAATCTAATGACATGGCCTCCTTGTTCACCTGATCTGAACCCCATTGAGAACCTGTGGTCCATCATAAAATGTGAGATTTACAAGGAGGGAAAACAGTACACCTCTCTGAACAGTGTCTGGGCGGCTGTGGTTGCTGCTGCACGCAATGTTGATGGTGAACAGATCAAAACACTGACAGAATCCATGGATGGCAGGCTTTTGAGTGTCCTTGCAAAGAAAGGTGGCTATATTGGTCACTCCTTTGTTTTTGTTTTGTTTTTGAATGTCAGAAATGTATATTTCTGAATGTTGAGATGTTATATTGGTTTCACTGGTAAAAATAAATAATTGAAATGGGTATATATTTGTTTTTTGTTAAGTTGCCTAATAATTATGCACAGTAATAGTCACCTGCACACACAGATATCCCCCTAAAATAGCTAAAACTAAAAACAAACTAAAAACTACTTCCAAAAATATTCAGCTTTGATATTAATGAGTTTTTTGGGTTCATTGAGAACATGGTTGTTGTTCAATAATAAAATTAATCCTCAAAAATACAACTTGCCTAATAATTCTGCACTCCCTGTAATGTGGTTTCTATGCAAAGATACAAACGTTTGTATGGTTTGACTCTAGTATACCAGCTTTTGCTTGGTTTTCACATGTGCCAATAAGTTTTCTTACAGAGTTCCATATGGATTCATGCTAATTATATAAGTGAACCTATGACCAAAATAATAGGTCTTTCTGGAGAATTCTCAGTACATTTGTAAACTGTGGGTATCTGTCTCAAATTCAAGACTAAAATGGCTTCTTACCCAAAACATTTTGAAATTTTTAATTTTTCAAATTAAAGGGAAGTAAACCCCAGAATTTTCTTTTATGATTCAGATAGAACATACAATTTTAAACAACTTTCCAATTTAATTCTATTATCAAATTTTCTTCATTCTCTTGTTATCCATTGCTGAAGGGATAGCATCGCACTACTGACAGGAAGCTGAAAATATCTATTTAGCCAATCACAAGAGACAAATGTGTGCAGGCACCAATAAGCAGCAGCTTCCACTAGTGTATGATATGTGCGTACTCATTTTTTAACAAGGGATACTAAGATAACGAAGCACATTTGAAAATAGAAGTGAATTTAAAAGTGTCATAAAATTACCTGATCTGTCTGAATCATGCACGTTTAATTTTGACTTTCCTATCCCTTTAACTCAGAATTAAATTACTCAAAATCCTGCTAACGTTTTTCCATTAAAGGGACATGACTCAGCAGCAATGCACTACTGATAGCTAGCTGCTGATTGGTTGCTGCACATACAAGCCTCTCTTCTTCTTGGTTTGCCTGTTCAGTTCAGCTACCTCTCAGCAGTGTATTGCTGCTAATTTAATAAAGGATACCAAGAAAATGAAGCAAATTTGATAAGAGATCTAAATTGGAAAGCTGTTTAAAACTGTATGGTCTATCTAAATCATTACAGAAACGTTTTGGGTTTCATATCCGTTTAAGTTAAAAACATTTGAAAAGTGACCATTATTATAGAAGTTTAGCAGCTGCAGAATTCTGTAGTCAGAATGGGCCAGATAACAAAGTTGGAATAATGGATTTGATAACCATCAACGTTATTTGCCAGCCGACACAATATATATATATAGAATAGACCACCAAGGCACAGTGACACTGTGGCATGGGATCCAAAGAAAAAGAGCGTGTTCTGTTTTTTCTGTAAATGGGGTCAGTAATCTGTAATCCCAAATGATACATGATTACTAACGTGAGGCCTTGCATTATCAAGAATCACAGCATCTGTAATCTGGTTTAATATGTTTTTTGATGGTTATTATTTTACTTTAGGAATATTTAGGGCTTGAATTACAAGTAGCTCGCTGTTTTGCATGAGTGATATATCAGGTTTTTGTGCACAATGGCAATATCGAATGCAAGATCACAACCGCATTTTACACTCGTCGAATTAGCGTGACTGAAACCCTTGCGTAAAGTAGTGCATTAAAAAAGTTGTGTAAAAAAAAACCCATCCTATATGCATTTAAAATTACAGTTATACTCATATAAACATCATCTTATAAAAATTATTCATATAAATATTAAAACATTTTTTATAAGAGTTAAAAGGTACATGATATTTGATAAGATGTTTGACCGCAAATGGCTATACAGGTAGCCCTCAGTTTACGCCGGGGTTAGGTTCCAGAAGGAATGGTTGTAAATCGAAGCCGTTGTAAATTGAAACCCAGTTTATAATGTAAGTCAATGGGAAGTGAGGGAGTTAGGTTCCAGGCGCCTCTCAAAATTGGCATAAGTAACACCTAATACATTATTTTTAAAGCTTTGAAATGAAGACTTTAAATGCTAAACAGCATTATAAACCTAATAAAATAATCACACAACACAGAATATATCATTAAACTAAGTTTAATGAACAAAAACTTTTGCTAAACAGCATTATATACCTAATAAAATAATCACACAACACATACTTTACTTGCATTTTTCTGCAAACAGTTCTTTCTATGCATTCCAATCTGGACTGATTTATAGACAGGAAGATCTTGTTCCTTTGCAAGCTGCTCAATAGCTCAGGTCTGGTTAAACTGATTAATTTCAGCTTGCTTGGCTTGCATATCTTTGTTGCAACACAAGCGGACAGCTCTACCTGCTGGCTATTTTAATCAATGCACTGCTTCTCAATGCTTTTCAATAGCAGTCACATGACTGAAAAAAAGGTTGTTATTCTGAAATGGTGTAAATTGAACCGTTGTAAACCGAGGGCCACCTGTATTGTGTACATACATACATATATATGTCTAAATATGTGTATGTGTGTCCAAATGTATTTATGTGTTTTACTGTATATGTAATGTACATATTTCACATTCCAATGTTCTTCACATGCAAGATAATGTAATTTTTATTGTAAATACATCATTCATTTTATATATACCCATACCTGTATATCTATTCCTATAGATATCTATTTTATATTATAATATATATATATATATATATATATATATATATATATATATATATATATATATATATATATATATATATATATATATATATATATATATAAATATACTGGATTATTAGGGAGTAGGTATTAATATTATACTTTACAATTTATAATTGGGTGCAGACCCTGTAACAACACACATGAATTTACTTCAAAGAACAGAGAGAAAGACGAAGAGTACACAGTAGTGCCCTCTTCAAAATTACACTGGGATTTCAGCACTCCAGAAAATTATTTTTGCAATAATCTAGTCAATGACTCATAGAAAAAATTATAAGTTTATTTAGTATGTTAGAAACAGGTATTCTCAGCTCACAGTGCGAACCAGTCAACGGCTGGGTCCTCTTCGTGTTTCTCTCTGTTCTTTGAAGTAAATTTATATATATATATATATATATATATATATATATATATATATATATATATATATATATATATATACAGGTAGCCCTCAGTTTACGCCGGGGTTAGGTTCCAGAAGGAATGGTTGTAAATTGAAACCAAACCGTTGTAAAGTGAAACCCAGTTTATAATGTAAGTCAATGGGAAGTGAGGGAGATAGGTTCCAGGCCCCTCGCAAAATTGGCATAAGTAACACCTAATACATTATTTTTAAAGCTTTGAAATGAAGACTTTAAATGCTAAACAGCATTATAAAGTTAATAAAATAATCACAGAATATATAATTAAACTAAGTTAAATGAACAAAAACATTTGCTAAACAGCATTATAAACCTAATAAAATAATCACACAACACATATTTCACTTGCATTTTTCAGCAAACAGTTATTTCTATGCATTCCAATCTGGACAGATTTATAGACAGGAATATCTTGTTCCTTTGAAATCTGCTCGATAGCTTTGGTCTGGCTAAACTAATTAATTTCAGCTTGCTTTGCTGCAACACAAGCGGACAGCTCCACCTACTGGCTATTTTAATAAATGCACTGCTTCTCAATGCTTTTCAATAGCAGTCACATGACTGGAAAAAAGGTTGTTATTCTGAAACGGTGTAAATTGAACCGTTGTAAAACGAGGGCCACCTGTATATATATATATATATATATATATATATATATATATATATATATATATATATACTGTATATATTAATAATAAAAATTAAAAAAAAATCTATGTGAAGAAGATAGGAATGTAAAATATGTGTAATGCAATTCAGGTTTTGCGCTTTATGTATTTATGTGTTTTACTGTATATGTAATGTACATATTTCACATTCCAATGTTCTTTACATGCAAGATAATGTCATTTTTATTGTAAATACATCATTTTATATATACCTATACCTGTATATCTATTCCTATAGATATCTATTTTATATTATATATATATATATATATATATATATACTGGATTATTAGGGAGTAGGTATTAATATTATACTTTACAATTTATAATTGGGTGCAGACCCTGTAACACACATGAATTTACTTCAAAGAACAGAGAGAAACACGAAGAGCACACAGTAGTGCCCTCTTCAAAATTACACTGGGATTTCAGCACTCCAGAAAATTATTTTTGCAATAATCTAGTCAATGACTCATAGAAAAAATGATAAGTTTATTTAGTATGTTAGAAACAGGTATTCTCAGCTCACAGTGCGAACCAGTCAACGGCTGGGTCCTCTTTGTGTTTCTCTCTGTTCTTTGAAGTAAATTTATATATATATATATATTATTTTCAAATAGGACTGCACTCACTGGGTTTTAGCATAAAAACGTATTTTATTGTGGTAACGTTTCGGAGTCCTCAGACCAGAACAAACATGCAAGTGAACATAGTGCCTTATATACACATTAAGCCCCACCCATCTACCAACATGTGTGTGAATTGCGCCAAAACTGTGGTTGTCATGGTGATGGCCCCTCTACCAAACAATATTGCCATACTACTAACATAATGAAATATATTGAACAGATATATAAACATACCATTATAGCAATGTATATCTATGTAGAACAACGTTTGAAATATCAGGCTGCAATGGGTTAACAGTATTCCAGCACGAGATGCATGTTATACAGTCACACTTAGTGTAGAAAAAACCAAGTCATCATAGCTTATCTCCTCTATCTAGCTACCTGGTTTATAATATGAATCCGTTAACGTCCATAGTTGTGGTTTATATCACAGTCACTTAATCACATATTGTTTTTGAGTCAGCGTTGTACAGTTATGGGGCATCTATGCCACTGTTTTTGCAACCGCATCTTATCTATCAAGTCTATCACATTTTTGTTAATATTGTTAATATTAGCTGTCAACAAAGTAAGGAGTCATACCTTATGTTAGGATGCCCATGTCTCCAGTCCGGATTGTTAATTGTGGTCCGCAAAAAAGACATATGTGCTGCTGTCAAGCTCCGAGCTGTGAACCCAGAAGCGCTGAGCAGAGAGCTCCGGCGTCTGTAGTGTGAATCTTCCAACTGCATGGCTAATTAGCTGACGTCACCCGTGTTTCGATTATGTTTGAAGCCATAGAAACCACGGTGCGTTCCACAACTTCAAGCCCCACCAAGGTTATCAGAGTGGTGTGAGCGAGTTAGTCAGATGGTACTATGTGGCCATGCTGCAGTAAAACACTAAATCACATAGTGTAGCATTGGAGGGAGATCGTCTCAAGTGTGGAGAGGCAAGGTAATAAGGCTAGTTCCGGTATGGGGTATTTTACCTTTTGCAAAATATATAATGTATAGCTAAAGGGTCTTGTCTCCTATTCAGCTATTAGGGGATAATTACTAAGGACCTAGTACCCATCCTTTGTCAGGTTATAGCAGCTGTAGTAACAAACAGGTCATATGAGAAAGCTCAAAAAAATAAAAAATAAACAATAAACATAAAGATAAAAATTATACTATAAGCAGCACAACATATTTACGGTCAAACACAATATTATATCCCACATATCTCATAAATTCAGGTAGCATATCATATTATTCTTCAAGCTTTAAGTGTATATTGGCTCCTTGTGTCTGGACACCATTGTGTCCATATAGTGGAACCTCAAAATGTATCATTGGTTCACTATTTATCAATGGCAATCAAGGAGGGACATGCAATCCAGCTTAGTTCTAGTCCATCCATCAGCAGTTACATAGTGTTGACTCTTTTTTATAAGGTGGAGGTATAGTGGTCACATAACCTCATTCACTCTGGTGACAGAGATGAATCAAAGTTATCTTCATGCTGAGTTAGGGGAGGTGTCAAGGTACCTTAGGTCTAATGCATTAAGAATTGCTAACCTCAATGTGAGTTATTGAAATATTAAATATTAAAAAACATAATTTATGCTTACCTGATAAATTCCTTTCTTCTGTTGTGTGATCAGTCCACGGGTCATCATTACTTCTGGGATATTATCTGCTCCCCTACAGGAAGTGCAAGAGGATTCACCCAGCAGAGTTGCTATATAGCTCCTCCCCTCTACGTCACCTCCAGTCATTCGACCAAAGACCAACGAGAAAGGAGAAGCCAAGGGTGTAGTGGTGACTGAATTATAATTTAAAAAATATGTACCTGCCTTAAAAAAACAGGGCGGGCCGTGGACTGATCACACAACAGAAGAAAGGAATTTATCAGGTAAGCATAAATTATGTTTTCTTCTGTTATGTGTGATCAGTCCACGGGTCATCATTACTTCTGGGATACCAATACCAAAGCAAAAGTACACGGATGACGGGAGGGATAGGCAGGCTCATTATACAGAAGGAACCACTGCCTGAAGAACCTTTCTCCCAAAAATAGCCTCCGAAGAAGCAAAAGTGTCAAATTTGTAAAATTTGGAAAAAGTATGAAGCGAAGACCAAGTTGCAGCCTTGCAAATCTGTTCAACAGAGGCCTCATTCTTAAAGGCCCAAGTGGAAGCCACAGCTCTAGTGGAGTGAGCTGTAATTCTTTCAGGAGGCTGCTGTCCAGCAGTCTCATAGGCTAAACGTATTATGCTACGAAGCCAAAAAGAGAGAGAGGTAGCAGAAGCTTTTTGACCTCTCCTCTGTCCAGAATAAACGACAAACAGGGAAGAAGTTTGGCGAAAATCTTTAGTTGCCTGCAAGTAGAACTTGAGGGCACGAACTACATCCAGATTGTGTAGAAGACATTCCTTCTTTGAAGAAGGATTTGGACACAAGGAGGGAACAACAATCTCTTGATTGATATTCCTGTTAGAGACAACCTTAGGTAAGAACCCAGGTTTAGTACGCAGAACTACCTTGTCTGAGTGAAAGATCAGATAAGGAGAATCACAATGAAGGGCTGATAACTCAGAGACTCTTCGAGCCGAGGAAATAGCCATTAAAAATAGAACTTTCCAAGATAACAATCTTATATCAATGGAATGAAGGGGTTCAAACGGAACACCCTGTAAAACGTTAAGAACTAAGTTTAAACTCCATGGCGGAGCAACAGTTTTAAACACAGGCTTGATCCTAGCTAAAGCCTGACAAAAGGCCTGGATGTCTGAATTTTCTGACAGACGCCTGTGTAACAAGATGGACAGAGCTGAGATCTGTCCCTTTAATGAGCTAGCCGATAAACCCTTTTCTAAACCTTCTTGTAGAAAAGACAATATCCTAGGAATCCTAACCTTACTCCAGGAGTAATCTTTGGATTCACACCAGTATAGGTATTTACGCCATATTTTATGGTAAATCTTTCTGGTAACAGGCTTCCTAGCCTGTATCAGGGTATCAATAACCGACTCAGAAAACCCACGTTTTGATAAAATCAAGCGTTCAATTTCCAAGCAGTCAGCTTCAGAGAAGTTAGACTTTGATGTTTGAATGGACCCTGAATCAGAAGGTCCTGTCTTAGAGGTAGAGACCACGGCGGACAGGATGACATGTCCACTAGATCTGCATACCAAGTCCTGCGCGGCCATGCAGGCGCTATT
This sequence comes from Bombina bombina, assembly GCF_027579735.1. Taxonomy (NCBI): domain Eukaryota; kingdom Metazoa; phylum Chordata; class Amphibia; order Anura; family Bombinatoridae; genus Bombina; species Bombina bombina. The sequence goes on from NW_026512653.1 coordinate 39,410, forward strand.
AGAATCACTGATGCTCTCTCCTGTTTGATTTTGGCAATCAATCGAGGAAGCAGCGGGAAGGGTGGAAACACATAAGCCATCCTGAAGTTCCAAGGTGCTGTCAAAGCATCTATCAGAACCGCTCCCGGATCCCTGGATCTGGATCCGTAGCGAGGAAGTTTGGCGTTCTGGCGAGACGCCATGAGATCTATCTCTGGTTTGCCCCAACGTCGAAGTATTTGGGCAAAGACCTCCGGATGAAGTTCCCACTCCCCCGGATGAAGAGTCTGGCGACTCAAGAAATCCGCCTCCCAGTTCTCCACTCCCGGGATGTGGATTGCTGACAGGTGGCAAGAGTGATACTCTGCCCAGCGAATTATCTTTGATACTTCTATCATTGCTAGGGAGCTTCTTGTCCCTCCCTGATGGTTGATGTAAGCTACAGTCGTGATGTTGTCCGACTGAAACCTGATGAACCCCCGAGTCTTTAACTGGGGCCAAGCTAGAAGGGCATTGAGAACTGCTCTCAATTCCAGAATGTTTATTGGCAGGAGACTTTCCTCCTGACTCCATTGTCCCTGAGCCTTCAGAGAATTCCAGACAGCGCCCCAACCTAGAAGGCTGGCGTCTGTTGTTACAATTGTCCAGTCCGGCCTGCTGAAAGGCATCCCCCTGGACAGATGTGGCCGAGAAAGCCACCATAGAAGAGAGTTTCTGGTCTCTTGATCCAGATTCAGAGTGGGGGACAAATCTGAGTAATCCCCATTCCACTGACTCAGCATGCACAATTGCAGCGGTCTGAGATGTAGGCGTGCAAAGGGAACTATGTCCATTGCTGCTACCATTAAGCCGATCACCTCCATGCATTGAGCTACTGACGGGAGTTGAATGGAATGAAGGACACGGCATGCATTTAGAAGCTTTGTTAATCTGTCTTCTGTCAGATAAATCTTCATTTCTACGGAATCTATAAGAGTCCCCAAAAATGGAACCCTTGTGAGAGGCAAGAGAGAACTCTTCTTTTCGTTCACTTTCCATCCATGCGACCTTAGAAATGCCAGAACTAACTCTGTATGAGACTTGGCAGTTTGAAAGCTTGAAGCTTGTATCAGAATGTCGTCGAGGTACGGAGCTACCGAAATTCCTCGCGGTCTCAGAACCGCCAGAAGGGCACCCAGAACCTTTGTGAAGATTCTTGGAGCCGTAGCCAATCCGAATGGAAGAGCTACAAACTGGTAATGCCTGTCTAAGAAGGCAAACCTTAGATACCGGTAATGATCTTTGTGAATCGGTATGTGAAGGTAAGCATCCTTTAAATCCACTGTGGTCATGTACTGACCCTTTTGGATCATGGGTAAGATTGTCCGAATAGTTTCCATTTTGAACGATGGAACTCTTAGGAATTTGTTTAGGATCTTTAAATCCAAGATTGGCCTGAAAGTTCCCTCTTTTTTGGGAACCACAAACAGGTTTGAGTAAAACCCTTGTCCTTGTTCCGACCGCGGAACCGGATGGATCACTCCCATTAATAATAGATCTTGTACACAGCGTAGAAACGCGTCTTTCTTTATTTGGTTTGTTGACAACCTTGACAGATGAAATCTCCCTCGTGGGGGAGATAATTTGAAGTCTAGAAGGTATCCCTGAGATATGATCTCTAGCGCCCAGGGATCCTGGACATCTCTTGCCCAAGCCTGGGCGAAGAGAGAGAGTCTGCCCCCCACTAGATCCGGTCCCGGATCGGGGGCCCTCGGTTCATGCTGTCTTAGGGGCAGCAGCAGGTTTTCTGGCCTGCTTGCCCTTATTCCAGGACTGGTTAGGTTTCCAGCCTTGTCTGTAACGAGCAACAGCTCCTTCCTGTTTTGGTGCAGTGGAAGTTGATGCTGCACCTGCTTTGAAATTCCGAAAGGGACGAAAATTAGACTGTCTAGCCTTAGCTTTGGCCTTGTCTTGAGGTAGAGCGTGGCCCTTACCTCCTGTAATGTCAGCGATAATTTCTTTCAAACCGGGCCCAAATAAAGTTTGCCCCTTGAAAGGTATATTAAGTAATTTGGACTTAGAAGTTACATCAGCCGACCAGGATTTTAGCCACAGCGCCCTACGTGCCTGAATGGCGAATCCTGAATTCTTAGCCGTAAGTTTGGTTAAATGTACTACGGCCTCCGAAACGAATGAATTAGCTAGTTTAAGGACTCTAAGCCTGTCCGTAATGTCGTCCAGCGTAGCGGAACTAAGGTTCTCTTCCAGAGACTCAATCCAAAATGCTGCCGCAGCCGTAATCGGCGCGATGCATGCAAGGGGTTGCAATATCAAACCTTGTTGAACAAACATTTTCTTAAGGTAACCCTCTAATTTTTTATCCATAGGATCTGAAAAAGCACAGCTATCCTCCACCGGGATAGTGGTGCGCTTAGCTAAAGTAGAAACTGCTCCCTCCACCTTAGGGACCGTTTGCCATAAGTCCCGTGTGGTGGCCTCTATTGGAAACATCTTTCTAAATATTGGAGGGGGTGAGAACGGCACACCGGGTCTATCCCACTCCTTAGTAACAATTTCAGTTAATCTCTTAGGTATAGGAAAAACGTCAGTACTCGCCGGTACCGCAAAGTATTTATCCAACCTACACATTTTCTCTGGTATTGCAACAGTGTTACAATCGTTAAGAGCCGCTAAGACCTCCCCTAGTAATACACGGAGGTTTTCCAATTTAAATTTAAAATTTGAAATATCTGAATCCAATCTGCTTGGATCAGAACCGTCACCTACAGAATGAAGCTCTCCGTCCTCATGCTCTGCAAGCTGTGACGCAGTATCAGACATGGCCCTAGAATTATCAGCGCACTCTGTTCTCACCCCAGAGTGATCACGCTTGCCTCTTAGTTCTGGTAACTTAGCCAAAACTTCAGTCATAACAGTAGCCATATCTTGTAATGTTATCTGTAATGGCTGCCCAGATGTACTAGGCGCCATAATATCACGCACCTCCCGGGCGGGAGACGCAGGTACTGACACGTGAGGCGAGTTAGACGGCATAACTCTCCCCTCGCTGTTTGGTGAAATTTGTTCAATTTGTACAGATTGGCTTTTATTTAAAGTAGCATCAATACAGTTAGTACATAAATTTCTATTGGGCTCCACCTTGGCATTGGAACAAATGACACAGGTATCTTCCTCTGAATCAGACATGTTTAACACACTAGCAATAAACATGCAACTTGGTTACAATCTTATTTAACAAAAACGTACTGTGCCTCAAAGAAGCACTAAACGATTAAATGACAGTTGAAATAATGAACTGAAAAACAGTTATAGCATCACTCTTTAAAAACAACATAACTTGTTAGCAAAGGTTTGTTCCCATTAGTAAAGCAATACTAATTAAATTTTAAACATAAAAATCACAGAGCAACGTTTTAAAACACAGTCACTATATAAATCTCACAGCTCTGCTGAGAGAATCTACTTCCCTTCAAAGAAGTTTGAAGACCCCTGAGTTCTGTTAGAGATGAACCGGATCATGCAGAAAATATAAGTGTAACTGACTGGAAATTTTTGATGCGTAGCAAAGAGCGCCAAAAAACGGCCCCTCCCCCTCACACACAGCAGTGAGAGAGAAACGAAACTGTCATAATCAAAACAAGCAAACTGCCAAGTGGAAAAATAATGCCCAAATATTTATTCACTCAGTACCTCAGAAATGCAAACGATTCTACATTCCAGCAAAAACGTTTAACATGAATTAAATACCTATTAAAGGGTGTAATGTATTTTTACAGAGTAATTCCGGTGAAATACCATCCCCAGAACACTGAAGTGTAGAGTATACATACATGTCATTATAACGGTATAGCAGGATTTTCTCATCAATTCCATTCAGAAAATAAAAACTGCTACATACCTCAATGCAGATTCAACTGCCCGCTGTCCCCTGATCTGAAGCTTTTACCTCCCTCAGATGGCCGAGAAACAGCAATATGATCTTAACTACTCCGGTTAAAATCATAAGAAAAACTCTGGTAGATTCTTCTTCAAACTCTGCCAGAGAAGTAATAACACGCTCCGGTGCTATTGTAAAATAACAAACTTTTGATTGAAGTTATAAAAACTAAGTATAATCACCATAGTCCTCTCACACCTCCTATCTAGTCTTTGGGTGCAAGAGAATGACTGGGGGTGACGTAGAGGGGAGGAGCTATATAGCAACTCTGCTGGGTGAATCCTCTTGCACTTCCTGTAGGGGAGCAGATAATATCCCAGAAGTAATGATGACCCGTGGACTGATCACACATAACAGAAGAAATAATAATAACTATTAAAAATGATTATACAAACTGTAAAAAATTCTAAATAATCCATAAAATATGTCTATAATTTTTACAGTACGTATAATAATTGTTAATAAAATTTTTACTTTCATCTTATGATATGTGCGCTACCCGACAAGCCCAAAAATATTTCTTATAGACAAGTTTATGCTTGAGCAAAGACGTTAAATAGTGCCCCAAATTTTGTAATCTGGCCCTAAAGTCACCATAGGTTTTCTGCAAGATGGATCTAATTAATATTAAAGGGACACTGAACCCAAATGTTTTATTTCATGATTCAGATAGAGCATGCAATTTTAAGCAACTTTCTAATTTACTCCTATTATCACATTTTCTTCATTCTCTTGGTATCTTTATTTGAAAAGCAAGGATGTAAGTTTAGATGCCGGCCCATTTTTGGTGAACAAACCGGGTTGTTCTTGCTGATTGGTGGATAAATTCACCAACCAATAAACAAGTGCTGTCCAGTGCACTGAACCAAAAATTGGCTGGCTCCTTAGCTTTTTTAAATAAAGATAGCAAGAGAATGAAGACAAATTGCTAATAGGAGTAAATTAGAAAGTTGCTTAAAATTGCATGCTCTATCTGAATCACGAAATAAAAAAATGAAGTTCAGTGTCCCTTTACCTTGATCAAATTAAAATTGTAGTTGCTTACCTTACTAGATTCTTGTTTAGATTGCTAAAATGTGTTGGTGTTAAAACTTTAAACATTTCTTTTTTTTTTTTTCCAAATTATAATATTTGAGATATTTCATTTCTACCACTTCAGAAAAAATGTCACTGGCATTAACCACCACAGGTGCTGAACGCCACCCATATGGTTACACCTATCCAATAACCAATTCCTTTCTAGCTAAGTTAACCTTTCCCTACACATCAACTACCCAAGTGATCCCCTCAACATAACTGAACATTTGGGGGTCACAGTGTGTATGGATCCAAAGCCTGGAGGAGCAATTTTTTTTGTGGGAGAAGCAGCCAAAGGTTCAGCAAACTGCTTACTGTGTTCCACATGCAGAGGACATCAGGAGGGATATTTATCAAGCTGTCAACCGCAAATACGCCGGAATTCCACAGCGTAATTGTTGCGAGCTTGATCCGACCTAGTTATCAAAACCTACAGACCGGCAAAAGTTGATATCTGTGACGTAACATACGATCCGCCGGTCTCAATCCGACGCAGATCGATGCTTACGTCATTACAGGTGTTCCGAATACACATTCGGCTATATTTGACACTTTTTCAAAGTTATCAAATAGTTAACAGGTACGCTCGCGGCTATTCCGGCCCAGCGTACCTGGTTTTCAATCCGCCACCCTGGAGGCCACGGATGCCATAGGAATCAATGGGAGTCTGAAAGCAGCGAAAGCTTATGTTCGATGCTGCCAAATATCCCATTGATTTATATGGTAGAAAACATGTAACGTTTACACCTAACACCCTAACATAAACCCCAAGTCTAAACACCCCTAATCTGCCGCCCCAACATAGCCGCCACCTAAATAAAATTTATTAACCCCTATTCCGCCGCTCCCGACCCCGCCGCAACCTAAATAAAAGTATTAACCCCTATCCCGCCGCCCCCGGACCCTGCCGCCACTAAATAAATGTATTAACCCCTAAACCTCTGGCCTCCCACATCACTACCACCAACTAAACCTATTAACCCCTAAATCGCCAGCCCCCCACATAAACTAAATTAAGCTATTAACCCTTAAACCTAACAAACCGCTAACTTTAAATTAAAATGACAACATCCCTATCTTCAAATAAATTTAAACTTAGCTGTAGAATTAAAATAAACTATTTTTAAACTATTGATTAACCTACCCTAACTATTATTCTACAATTAAATTAAACTACCAATTAAATTAACTAAATTACATATTAAAAAACACTAACCCTACTCAAATTAATTAAATATACTATTAAACCTTATTAAAAATTACTAAATTACAAAAAAAATAAACGCTAAGTTACAAAAAATAAAAAACACTAAATTACGAAAAAAAACAAAAAAACACATTATCAAAAATAAAAAAGAATTACACCTAATCTAACATCCCTATCAAAATAAAAAAGCCCCCCCAAAATAAAAAAAAAACCTAGCCTACAATAAACTACCAATGGCACTTAAAAAGGGCCTTTTGTGGGGCATTGTCCCAAAGAAATCAGCTTTTTTTACCTGTAAAAAAAATACAAACACTCCCCAACAGTAAAACCCACCACCCACCCAACCAACCCCCCCAAATAAAAATGCTATCTAAAATAACCTATGCTCCCCATTGCCTTGAAAAGGGCATTTGTATGGGCATTGCCCTTAAAAGGGCATTTAGCTCTTTTACCTGCCCAGACCCTACTCTAAAAATAAAACCCACCCAAAAAGTCATTAAATAAACCTAACACTAACCCCCGATGATCCACTTACAGTTATTGAAGTCCTGCTTGAAGGATCTATCCAGCCGGCAAGAAGTCTTCATCCGGGCGGCCTCTTCCATCTTCATCCACCTGGCGAAGTCTTCATCCAGACGGCATCTTCTATCTTCATCCAGACGGCATCTTCTATCTTCATCCATCCGGCGCGGAGCGGGTCCATCCTGAAGACATCTGGCGCGGAGCTCCTCTTAAATATGGTCGCCACCGTAAACTGGCACTTAAATGCAAGTGACGTCATCCAAGATGGCGTCCCTTGCATTCCTATTGGCTGAAAGGTTCCAATCAGCCAATAGGATTAGAGCTGCTAAAATCCTATTGGCTGTTCCAATCAGCCAATAGGATTTGAGCAGCTCTCATCCAAGGATTGAGCTCTCATCCTATTGAATGTAAGAAGTAAATAAGAAGTTTGTTTGAAATTGTATGTTTTATCTGACTCTTGAAAATTTGGGTTTCGTGTCTCTTTAATATTTGTACCAGAACTCTTGTGGTAGGTTGGCGCAATGGGGGTAAGATTCATGTGCCATTCATGGTTCTTTAAAGTAATCCCTCTGGGACAAAGCATATTTTTTGAGAGTATTTTTCCATACTCAACACATTGTTTAACTTATTCTGAGGCGAAATGCACGTATTAACACCCATTTTCTATAACTTTCCATACCATTTGGAAAAAAATGGAAACATATTTTAAGAAAATATATGAATTATGGGAAACATCCGGGTGTCGGCCATGACACGTCGTGATCAGTGGTGGTCCTTGTGAATAGAGGGTCCTGGTGCAAGTATTCTTTGCCCCCCTACCCAAAAAAAAGTAATGACACACTGACAGATGACAAGTGCAACTTATCAGAGGACATAGCATGATAGAAACCGCAGAAAAAATGTGTTTCCAATACTGTGTTATAGGGACAGTCAACACTAAAATTGTTATTGTTTAAAAAGATAGATAATGCCTCTACTACCCATTACTCAGCTTTGCACAACCAACATTGTTATATTAATATACTTTATAATATTTAAACCTCTAAATGCCTGCCTGTTTCTAAGCCACTACAGAGAGCCTCTTATCACATGCTTTTTTATTTGCTTTTCACAACAGGAGACTGCTAGTTCATGTGGGTCATATAGATAACATTGTGTTCACGCCTGGGGAGTTATTTAAGAGTCAGCACAACACAGCACTAATTGGCTAAAATGCAAGTTAATAGATAATAAATAAAGTCATGTGATCAGGGGGCTGTCAGAAGATGCTTAGATACAAGAAAATCAGAGAGGTAAAAAGTATATTAATATAACTATGTTGGTTATGCAAAACTGGGGAATGGGTAAAAAAGGGATTATCTATCTTTAAAACAATAAAAATTCTATTGTAGACTGTCCCTTTAACTCTAATTACCCCCATATTTTTAATGGAAACACATTCTCACATAAAGCAGAGGTCTCTTTCAAAACACTAATGCCTAGATTTAGAGTTCTGCATTAGCCGTCAAAACCAGCGTTAGGGGGTCCTAACGCTGGTTTTGGCCGCCCGCTGGTATTTGGAGTCAGTCAGGAAAGGGTCTAACGCTCACTTTCCAGCCGCGACTTTTCCATACCGCAGATCCCCCTACGCCATTTGCGTATCCTATCTTTTCAATGGGATCTTCCTAACGCCGGTATTTAGAGTCTTGGCTGAAGTGAGCGTTAGAAATCTAACGACAAGACTCCAGCCGCAGAGAAAAGCCAGGAGTTAAGAGCTTTCTGGGCTAACGCCGGTTCATAAAGCTCTTAACTACTGTGCTCTAAAGTACACTAACACCCATAAACTACCTATAAACCCCTAAACCAAGGTCCCCCCACATCGCCGCCACTCTATTAAAAATTTTTAACCCCTAATCTGCCGACCGCACACCGCCGCAACCTACATTATCCCTATGTACCCCTAATCTGCTGCCCCTAACACCGCCGACCCATATATTATATTTATTAACCCCTAATCTGCCGCCACCTACCTACAATTATTAACCCCTAATCTGCCAACCGGACCTCACCGCTACTATAATAAAGTTATTAACCCCTAAACCACTGCACTCCCGCCTCAAAAACCCTATAATAAATAGTATTAACCCCTAATCTGCCCTCCCTAACATCGCCGACACCTAACTTCAATTATTAACCCCTAATCTGCCGACCGGACCTTGCCGCTACTCTAATAACTGTATTAACCCCTAAAGCTAAGTCTAACCCTAACACTAACACCCCCCTAAGTTAAATATAATTTAATTCTAACGAAATAAATTAAATCTTATTAAATAAATTATTCCTATTTAAAGCTAAATACTTACCTGTACAATAAACCCTAATATAGCTACAATATAAATAATAATTATATTGTAGCTATTTTTGGATTAATATTTATTTTACAGGCAACTTTGTATTCATTTTAACCAGGTACAATAGCTATTAAATAGTTAATAACTAATTAATAGCTACCTAGTTAAAATAAATAAAAAATTCCCTGTAAAATAAATCCTAACCTAAGTTACAATTAAACCTAACACTACACTATCAATAAATAAATTAACTAAACTATCTACAATTATCTACAATTAAATACAAATAAATACAATAACTAAAGTACAAAAAATTAAAAAAGAACTGTTACAAAAAATAAAAAAATAATTTACAAACATTATAAAAATATTACAACAGTTTTAAGCTAATTACACCTACTCTAAGCCCCCTAATAAAATAACAAAGCCCACCAAAATAAAAAAATGCCCTACCCTATTCTAAAATAAAAATTGTAAAGCTCTTTTACCTTACCAGCCCTTAAAAGGGCCTTTTGCGGGGCATGCCCCAAAGAATTCTGCTCTTTTGCCTGTAAAAAAAAACATACAATACCACCCCCCAACATTACAACCCACCACCCACATACCCCTAATCTAACCCAAACCCCCCTTAAATAAACCTAACACTAAGCCCCTGAAGATCTCCCTACCTTGTCTTCACCACGCCGGGTATCACCGATCCATCCAGAAGAGGGTCCGAAGTCTTCATCGTATCCGGCAAGAAGAGCTCCTCCAGAGGGTCCAAAGTCTTCATCCTATCGGGCAAGAAGAGGACATCTGGACCGGCAAACATCTTCATCCAGGCGGCATCTTCTATCTTCTTCCATCCGACGTGGAGCGGGACCATCTTCAAGCAGCCGACGCGGAGCCATCCTTTTTCACCGACGTCCTAAGTCCGAATGAAGGTTCCTTTAAGGGACATCATCCAAGATGGCGTCCCTCAAATTCCGATTGGCTGATAGGATTCTATCAGCCAATCGGAATAAAGGTAGGAATAATCTGATTGGCTGATGGAATCAGCCAATCAGATTGAAGTTCAATCGGATTGGCTGATCCAATCAGCCAATCAGATTGAGCTCGCATTCTATTGGCTGATCGGAACAGCCAATAGAATGCAAGATCAATCTGATTGGCTGATTGGATCAGCCAATCCGATTGAACTTCAATCTGATTGGCTGATTCCATCAGCCAATCAGATTATTCCTACCTTTATTCCGATTGGCTGATAGAATCCTATCAGCCAATCGGAATTCGAGAGACGCCATCAAAAAAAATAATATGCATCATATATAAAAATGCATAATATTTTAAACATTGTAGATAAATGCACTATATGTAGATAAATGCACTATAAGCCCTTAAGCTGCCCTAACCTAATCAACTAATCAACTCTGATACAGGTAAGGGCAGTGGTTTGTTGATTAAGGCCTAATAAATGGAAAATATCAATAATCACCTACTCAATCCCCATACAGGTATGGGGGGTGGTTAGGAGATTAAGACCTAAACCGCCACCTCCCAACGCAAACTAGAACTACACTAACACCTACCCCCTATAAACTAACTCCACTCTAAACTAAGCCCCCCTCTAAACTAACCCCACTAAATTACAAAAATATAATCTAAATTACAAAAAAATAAAAAACATCTAAGTTACAAAAACATAAATAAACTCCATTATCCAAAATCCAAAAATCATTATGCCTAACACTAAACTACAGGCCTTATAATAAAAAAAAAACCACACTAAAATAAATTACAATAGCCCTTAAAATGGCGTTTTGTAGGGTATTGCTCTAAAGTGATCTTTTGCAAAAAAGTTACAAAACCCCCCACCTACATTAAAGTAACCCTTTACCCTCCAAAATAACAAAATCTAACTGTAAAAATACCTAGCCTAGAAAATAAAATATGAATAACAAACCCTATTCTTAAAAATAAAAAACAACCCAAAAAAAAAACCTATCTAAGCCCAAAAGTGTTAGTCACAGTTTATAGGGACTCCGGCTCCTCTTGATCTGGCGTTGAGCCCTCTTCATTCAAGGTTGCCGGGGCCCAGCTTCGCGGTGAAGAGGTGGACTTCCGCATCCTCTTCCATTGCCTCTGCTCCGCAATCTTCATCAACTATGGGGCCCTCTTCATTCAAAGTCAAGGCGCCGGAGGCCCATCTTCACTGTGACGGAGGCGGATTTCCGCTGCCTCTTTCGCTGACTCTGCTCCACAATCTTCTTCAATGGTGGGGCCCTCTTCATCCAGATGCCCTGGGCCCATCTTCGTGGCAGCGGAGGTGGATATCCTCTTCTGCTGCCTCCGCTCCCCAATCTTCGATTCTTCAGCTCTCTTCAGGGAGCCCTCCTCTTCATCAGCCAATAGCAAGAACTTTTTTAATTTAAATTCTAAAAAAAAAATTCTATTGGATGATTAGAAGTTCTTACTACTGACTGATTCAAATCAGTCAATCAGAATTAAGTGGTACCCCTATATATTGGGTTTCCGGGATGACCGCATGAAGACCAGGAATCCCCGAAGAGAGCTGAAGAAACTAAGATTGCTGAGTGGTGGCAGTGGAAGAGGCTGCGGAAGTCCGCCTCTGCAAAGATGGCCCACAGCACCTGGACCTTGAATAAAGAAGGCTCTGAGCAGGCGGACAGACATCACCGGAAATCAACCCGATCGAGTACGATTGGCTTGATTGACACCCCCTGCTGGCGGCCCATTGGCCGCGAGTCTGCAGGAAGAGGGGTTGCACCAGCAGCTCTTGTGAGCTGCTGGTGCAATGCTGAATACGGAGAGCATATTGCTCTCCGTATTCAGCGAGGTCTGGCAGACCTGATCCGCACTGTCGGATCAGGTCCGCCAGACCTTGTTAAATAGAGGCCATTATTTGATGTTTTACTTGGTGAATGTTATGTATTTTTTTTTTTAAATATACACTCATTTCAAATCACTGCAACACCTTCCAAAAAAGTTGGGACAGGGGCAATTTAGGACTAATAGTGATGTGAAAAGTTGAAATAAGAAGGTGAAGTGAAACAGGGGAGGCAATCGTATAATCATAGCATATAAGGAGCCTAAAAAAAAGGGCTAGTCTTTCAAGATCAAGGATTGGTCGAGGTTCGCCAATCTTGCCAAAAGATGCGTAGGCGAATAATCCAAAACTTTGAGAACAACATTCCCCAAAGACAAATCGGTAGGATTTTGTTATTTCACCTTCTACAGTGCACAGTATAATTAAAAGATTCAAGGAGTCTGGACAAATCTCGATGCATAAAGGGCAAAGCCCAAAACCACTTCTACATGCACGCAGCAGGACAACGCCAAACCACATTCTGCCCGGATTACAAGCGCATGTTTGCATAAGCAGAGAGTGTGGGTGCTAGTACGGCCTGCCTGCAGTCCTGACCAGTCTCCAATTGAGAATATGTTGCATATTATGAAGCGCAAAATAAGGCAATGAAGGCACAGCTGAAGACATGCATAATGAATGAATGGGGGGAAATTCCACTTGCTAAATGTAACCAACTGGTGTCTTCAGTGCCCAAAGGTTTAATAAGTGTTATTAAAAGAAAAGGTGATGTTACACAGTGGTAAACAGTCAACTGTCCCAACTTTCTTGGAGTGTGTTACAGTCATCAGATTTGAAATGAGTGTATATTTTAAAAAATACATTAAATTCACAATGTAAAACATCAAATAATGTGTTAATAATGTGTTTTCTATATCATACAGGGTGAATTGAATTTTCAAATTACTCTTTTTGTTTGTTTTTTTTGCATTTTTCCATACTGTCCTAACTTTTATGGAATTGGGGTTGTACTTGCGGTGGATATGTGGCGGCATAGGGGTTTATAGTTAGTAACAAAGGGGTTAATAGTTGATTGTGGTGGGTATGTGGTGGCATATGGGTTAATAGTTAGCTACTTGCGGTGGGTATGTGGTGGTTTAGAGGTTAATAGTTATCGACTTGCAGAGAGTATGTGGTGGTTTAGATGTTTATTAGTTTAGTGTTAGTTTGCGATCATGGGATACTTCGGTTTAAGGATATTAGGATTAGCGGTTAGCGGTTATGCAGAAGGCAGTTATATTCTAGGGATCTTTTCTATACATGGCCAATTTGGTCGGTGATGCTGGGTGTTGCCTAAGCCGATAAGCTGGCTTGAAATAGCAGAGGATCCCTTTCAATATTTTGCCACCTTATAGCACTTTCGATCATCGGGGCCAAAGCGAGAAAAGATAAGTGATGGGACAGAAAAGGGCTGAGAGTTAAAACTAAGCAGCTTGGCAGCATAAATATAGCCATGAATGTTTATTACAATTTCTAACTGACAATAAAAAAATCGTGTTTACAATAGCCTCAAATAATTTATAGCAATTAAAATAATGTAGCACATAAACAATTACTCAGAGTTTAAGGGTATATATATATACAGGTAGCCCTCAGTTTACGTCGGGGTTAGGTTCCAGAAGGAATGCTTGTAAATCAAAACCGTTGTAAATTGAAACCCAGTTTAAAATGTAAGTCAATGGGAAGTGAGGCAGTTAGATTCCAGGCCCCTCTCAAAATTGTCATAAGTAACACCTAATACATTACTTTTAAAGCTTTGAAATGAAGACTTTAAATGCTAAACAGCATTATAAACCTAATAAAATAATCACACAACACAGAATATTTAATTAAACTAAGTTAAATGAACAAAAACATTTGCTAAACTGCATTATAAACCTTATGAAATAATCACACAACACAGACTTTACATTTTTCTGCAAACAGTTCCTTTTATGCATTCCAATCTGGACTGATTTATAGACAGGAAGATCTTGTTCCTATAAAAACTGCGATAGCTCATGTCTAGCTAGCTACACTGATTCATTTCAGCCTGCTTGTGTGTATCTTTGCTACAACACAAGTGGACAGCTCCACCTACTGGCTATTTTAATCAATGCACTGCTTTCTCAATGCTTTTCAATAGCAGTCACATGACTAAAAAAAAAAAAAGGTTGTTATTCTTAAACGGTGCAAATTTAACCAGCTTAAACCGAGGGCCATCTGTGTATATATATATATATATATATATATATATATATATATATATATATATATATATATATATATATATATATATATATATATATATATATATATATATATAATAGCAAGTGGTGAAGGATCCAAACGGATGGGTTCCAGATCCAGCAAAAACTTCACACAGCAGGCACAGCAGGAATATATAATCCGTTTAATGTGTAAATAATCAAACGTTTCAGCCCTCACATGGGCTTTTGTCAATGGTAAACATAAGCCAGGACAGACATAACACATACTGCTACCCTCCACCTTTAAATACCAACCTCCCTTAAGTCATAGCCAATCAGGACGCCCGAGCGGTACACACCCACAAGTAACGAGCAACTGCAAACAGCTGTAGAGACAAGACACAACATCTGGGAACGGATCAGCCGGCTCAACCCCTAGCTTGTCATGCATAGACAAATGAGTCAAGCTCATTACTATGTAAAGCAAGCACACACGTTAAATGTGGGCGGTACCACAAGCGGCGAATACTGACAGGGGCCAATATGACAGCAGCCATAAACACCCAAAACAATTAAAGTGTAAATAAAGAGAACATAGTTACAGGGGCTCAATTCACCATAATAATATAAATCTAGAAGTGCGGGTAGCACCCTCTATACTCATAGGTATCAAGGTGACAGACCCACAAAGATTGATCTAACCCCAGCATATC